>NC_048926.1:75206055-75248417 GCF_011077185.1 Oxyura jamaicensis | reverse complement strand
ATTACATCCACCTGCACACAGACACACACACGCTTACCCATGGGGTTTGGAGGAAGATGCAAACACTTTTGTTCACCAATACCAGGCACACATGCTGTGATCAGCAGTCCTGGTGCTGGCACTCCCTCTGGGTTTACTCACTCCAGTTGCCCCAGTAACTGTACCTGGGACACAAGCACCATTCCTGTCCTGGGGACTGGGGCTGAGCCCCTATCACCCACCTCCATTGCTGCCAGCAGGACTCTTACCTGCTACCATCTCTGGCATATCAGAGAGACCACTGTCCACAAGGGTCCTCTTTGGTCCACTTCCTAAATGCTGCTTGCACGTGTCAGCTCTTAGGCAAGGTGGGATCCACTTGGAGAGACCATCTGCAACTCAAGTCATCAGAACAGGCAGCTGGAAGTGTCTTTCCCTCACTGTGAGCTGCTTCTCCCTGCTGCCTGGTGCTCACTCAAGAGTGCTTGTGAAGAGAGGCCTGGCTCAGACGAGGACACAAATCCCCTTCACCAGGTGTGTGTGTGTGGGGGGGATGTGATTCAGCTGTGAGCCAAAACAGTTCTGAAAGTCAGTGAGATGACAATGTGGGGTGTGGCAGCTTGTTTCTGTGCGGCTGGCAGGAGCAAATCCTGGTGGCTCCTCTCCCAGAACCAGCCCCGACCTTTGCCACCCCCTCCGACCCACGGACCTCCTCAGGCTGGGGAGCAGCCTTCCCCTGCGAGTCTGGGCTCCGTTCCCAGAGCCTCTCAGAGCCTCTGCCAGCGGCAGAGCTTCACCCACCCAGGGCCTTGCACCCCTGCCCCAGGCAGCAGCCGCAGCCCTGGGACTGCCAGCGGGGCTCCTCACAAATACGTAAAAATTGCTACAGGATGCCGCAGTGCCCCCTGCGAAGGTCTCTGTGCAGACAGACAGCTCTCTCTGCCTCTCCCTCTCTCCAGGGAACCTTGTGCCTTCAGGGTAGCTGAGCCGCCGCGACCACCACGAACTGCTTCAGCCGCGAGCAGCCACCAGGTGGAGAAGCGCAGGGCAGCACCGCTCCCCAGCCTCGGCAGCGCTTCCATGCCCGCCCCACGGGTCTCCAGCAGCCTCCGGAGGCCCTCGGCTGCTCCCTACAGTGCAAAGCAGAGCCCACGGGTCGGGAGAGCTGCAAGTAACCAGAGAAACCCCAGAAACTTGAGTTTCCCAATCAGCTCAGTTTCTCACACTGGAGAAAATCTTCACTCTGACTTCTGACTTGTGCCCAACAGCTGTGCATTGTTTTGATGCTGAGGCCATAGGGATCAGTGCCCAGGATTAAGATCCTGAGACCTGGAGTGAAAGTAATTTAAGAAATTATTTAACAGATACCTTGTCTCAGGAGAAAAGAGAATATGAGCTCAGTATATCAGCAGTAACATTGTTAAAAATTCAGTTCCTATGCAGTTTTGATGCCAGTTGTCTCATTTCTTTACATGCTGACCTCTTTTCTCTAAAGAAGCTCCCTCTGAAGCTGCCCACTCTCAGTGCTACCACCTGTGTTGTGTGTTCCATCTCCCATTCCCTTTCAAACTCTCTGCTTGGTTTGCTCTCCTCTTCTTGCCTGTGGAAGTCAAGGAGCACATGCAAAACCCCTCAGCTTGCTCCGGGGGTGTTGCAGGAAGGGCCAGGACTCTCCACCGACAAAAATGCAGTGAAGATCAGAAAATGTTTGCTGTCCAAAATGGGATAGCAAATAAAAAACACGCTTTAAGCAGCATTAACCATTCGGATGCAATCACCAAGGATGGCTGTTTTGCTAATGCCTATCATCACTAAAGGAACATATTAATAACGTTGATGAAATCCCCTTCAGATCTTATTATTATTATGTTAAATAAAGCTTAGCCTATTTATGACAGCAAAGCTTGTTTGTTAGTCACAAAGTGTTTTGTTTGTTTGTTGAGGTTTCAGGGGGTTGTTTGGGAAAATTGTGATCAGCGTGCTTTTGATTAGCATCGCTAAGAGGCACTTTAGCTTAATGAAATGATTAATTGATTCATCCAGGTATGCAGCCACACTAACAGCTGCTTCAACACATACAAAAGATTCCCCTTAAAATACGACCTTGCCTCACTAACGTGAGGCAGTACCCATGGATACATGTTAATTATAAGGTTGACAGGAATATGTAAGGATAGCTAATGCTGTAGCTGAATTATTTAATGAAGACTATGGAAGAAAGTCACGAAATGGAAACGAAATCATCAGCCAAACAGGAAACCGTGGGCTGTAATCTACCTCAAATCACCTTAATCTACCAATGATAATCAATTTCTCTTGAATTATAGCAGCAAGGAAGCTGGAATGTAATGGCTTAATTCCTGCATTATAGATTGTTTGAAAATGGAGTAATTACACAAGTTCAAGCCACAGTTTAACAGATCCCTGTTGTCTTAATAAGTATTTGCTTTCTATTTTCTTGCCTACTTTTTATGCAACACTACCTGTAGCCTAAAAGCTCTATAAATACAGATTCTGGTAAACATACACAAGCTCATAGCATGGTAAATGGAAGCCTAACAACCTTTTAAAATCCCAGTGATTACTATATATAAAATGCATGTAGTCTTAAAGACAGAACTTCAGATTTTTGTGGTGAAAGAAAAAATAATTGCATGCATGGTATACCATGAGACACAGAACAATAAGGACAGGAGAGAGGCACAGCAAATTGAAGACAACACCGAGACCAGCGGAGGATGGCATGTCAGGGGACCCTGTCTGAGAACAGAAGCCCATGTTAGGATGCCCGAGCCACCACAGGTGGCTCGATAACGCTGCCTAGCATATGAATGTAATCAGCTGGAATGAAGCAAAAGCATTCAACAACCTCTGCAGAGGCTAGGTGGCAGCATTGGCACATGCTCCGAGGCACAGGCAAGCTACTGCCTGTGTTACACACAGTGGGCTCAAATTGTGAGTCCTCCATTTAGAGGAATCAGGTTTAGATCTCCTCTTTTGTCATCTGAAATAGGTTGCTTATGATCTGTGAAACTTTAGACTGAAGACCAGCAACCACCCAACTAAAGAGCGAAAGGAACAGCCAAAAAGTCTTAACCAGTGTTTCCCAAGCAGAAATAATTTATCATTTAACAGTGTAAAGGTGTTTGTTGTTTTTTGTTTGTATTTTTTGTTTGTTTGTTTTGGCTGTACACATTTCTGTATGTTGGTAGATTGATTTATTAGTGACACACTACCAAATGAGCTTGTCACTAAAGGGAATGTGCATTACTGGAAATGAGTATTTACATTCAAATGAAATACAGAGAGGTGGAGGGCTTTGCCACAGACACTGAAAGAGATTAATGGTTAAAAAGATAAAGACCTTCAAAGACCGTATGTTGCCCAAAGCAAGCTTTAATGAATTTTGTTGTGGTTCAGTGAATCTGGTTTTCTTTCAATGGTTCATTTGGCAAGTCGTGTTGCAGCAGGATTTCTAATAATAATGTCACAATAACCTTTTAACTGAGTATAGTTTTGTGACTGTACAGGACTGCTCTGAAAGGGATTTCTGGACCTGGTGGGACAGGAGAACACATGCAGTGTGTTCCTTCAGCTTCTTCCTCTGTGATATGCATCACATGGAAGAACAAGAGGACAGCATCCATGCTGAGGTGCAGCACAAGGAATTACCTACCACACACGAGTTTTATTTAGAAGTGATAACAGCAGCTGAAAGCAGAACATTGCCAGCAGACAGGGACAGTGTTTACTTCTTCCTTTGCTGTGACTGCAGTCTTAAAGTCTTTGGGTGTTATTGATTGCAATCAGTATGACCACGTTTTTATCCAACATGCTAATTTTCTGGTAGAATTATTTTCCTAGTTCTCTGTTCCAAATGATACTTTGACTCCATACTTATGCTGATTCAAGTAGCATCATCATAATAAAAAATATTTAAGAAGTGATTACATGTAGTTAAGACTACATATATATTGGTTTTCATCATAAAGCCCAAGTTCAGTGCCAGTGGTATAGCCCAAACCCAGGTAAATATATATATATATAAATACATATAAATATATATAAACCCATACTATTTAAATAGTTTGTTAGGTAGGCAGCTTCATAGCCATACCAGTTTCAGTCATCCTGCTGTAGCTCCACATTTCCTCAGAGGCTCTCAAGTACAGGATAACACACTGCCTTCTGCACTATGATTTTTCAGCTGTAACTATGAGTGGACAAAACATTTTGCAGCAGGTTTGAGTAGACCTAATGCAAGAATGTGAAATCTGTAGCGCAGGGATTGGGGGCTTGAAGGGGGGAACAGAGGCTTCTGCTAGCAGATTAAAGCCCAGACTCACACATATGGCCCACCATGCACTAAACTGCGGGCAAATAATCCTATCAAAGTCAACAAAAGCATGCAATCTGAAAAATCAAGCTCTGAGCAAACATCTGCAGTAGGCTGCAGATCAATAGCAGATGCAAACCTTGCTTTGACCTTGATAGTTGATCCTAGTGATTTCAGTGGGACTGTTCACATACAAAAAAACCTTTGTGAACTTCCAGAATCAGGACTAAAACCCCATTAATTCCATCTCCTTAGAAGCAACTGATCCTTGTACGGCTACTATTAAGTAGCACTTATGTTTAGCTTTCAGGTGCCTTGTTTTCAGGTTGAGTCTGCACGCTGTACCTGTTTGCAGAATCAGACCCCAGGGATACAAGCAGACAAGAGCAGTATCTGTCTCTCAAAAGAGAGGCTGCGCTTCACCACACATGGCTGCAAGCAGCAGTAGTCCTGATGGGTTCAGCTCGTCTCCCTGCTTCCAGGGAGCCTACTTCTGGTGGGATTTATACAGAATGTGTGTTCCAGAGGCTTGTGTTTCACCTTTGTGAAATTTGTGAGTGAACACATCTGTCCTCAATCATCCCATTACTGATTAAAAGTCCATTAGGTCAAACCAACACCTCCTACCTTGGTAGATGCTGAGTTCTTCACCAGGAGCTGCTTGGTTATTTCGCCCAGACAGGAATACACGAAGCAACACAAACACTTCAATTCTGGTTTCCATTTTTATGCTGATTGGTGGCACCTGTTAGCAGTTAAGCACCAACCCAAAGGTTAAACCATTAAAGCACTATGCTTTGCCTCACACAGGTGGCATGGGGCCACAGCCTGCAGATTTTATTGATTGCAGCCAGGAGGGTTCTGCCTCTGTAAAGGACCAAAGGATGTGGTGTAGTGATTAAGGGGTCAGCTCCAAAAGGAAACCCTTCTCAAATAATTGCAGTTCACTAGGCTTCGATCTAAAGCACCGTGCAGGTAATGACTTTGGGGATATCTGCCAGCACCCTTGTACTGGGGACATATGTAATCATAACGGTTAGGTAGACAAAATTTTTGTGAGAGTGAAAGGCAGCATGTGGCCTGTACAGCCTGCTGCAGAAAGAGCAGGTGGAAGGAAATATGTGCCTGTTTTTCCCTGCATGTGGTCCGAGAGGAGAAGAGCTGGTCAGAAAGCTGGCTGGACTCACAGAGACAACAACCCAGGTGGTGCCTGTGTCCCTCCAGTATATTCAGGGCTTCAAAAAGGTGTTAAAAAAATGGTATACCTTGCTAAGTTCTGCCAGAACAGTTTGGGTCATGGCTGTGATGGGACTGCTCACATTAATTTCACTCCTGAACAAGCTGTCGCAGCAGGGACACTGCCCCAAGACCAGTCTGTGCATCTTCTCAAACTCTTCTGCTTTCCTCAGAAACTTCCAATTTTCCCTACAACAGACAGCTAACCTGACAAACAGTGAGAAGAGCAAATTTAATCTGCTGCAGATAGTTGTTCCTCACTGATTTTGAGTAATAAGCACCCCAGGTGGTTATTTCTGCCAGGGACCTTTCTATCAGTCCCTGCTCTCTCCAGATACTCTGTGCCCAGCCAGAATTCTCCTCTCATATCTTCCTTGTCTTTCCTCCTGGGCATGGAATATGCTGGAGAAGATGGGCAGAGGGACAGTCCTGGTCTGAGGTGTGGGACAGGAGAGAGGATGAGGCCTTAGAGTTCTTAAAGGACCTTAGAGGTCTTTTCCAACCTAAATGTTTCTGTGACTGTACTCAGCAGACAACAGCAAGTCACCTTCCTCAGGACAAAGCAGATCCAAGCAGACCCAAGCCTCAGTCCAAGCTGATCCAGTGAGGGGCCTCTTCCACCCCCTTGGTATCCATCACAAGTGGCTGTGCAGGGGCATCTTCTTTCTTTGCAAAGCGTCTTGCTATTTGAATGGTCCATTAATTCTCCCTTCCAGTGGTGAAAAAAGTGAAAAGACTGCTGCACAGGAAATGTTGGTTTGGGATAAAAAGAAAGGTTTCACAACAAATGTTAGCACAGAGTTGAGAATTCAGAAACAACTGTTTTGCTACTTTTCTTGATACAACAGACTATATTAATATGTATTAGCACAAAGTCCACGTACAAATATATAACAATGTGCTTCATAAAGAGGTTGTATCTTAGATCACTGACTTTTCATTTGAATGAATAATAACCATAATTTTCAATATTATCAAAATAGTACAAAGTTCAGAAAACTGCAATTTCTTAGCAGGGATTTCAGTAAACTTTGGTTCCTGGCTGTGCTGTCTGCACAAGATCCACCCACAGCTAATTTATGAATAATAGAGTTGAACATTTTGTCATTTTTGTTCTTTAGATAAACTGAAATACTGAAATTAGGAAGTCTTTATCCAACAGGAAGAAAGACATATAACTACATCTCATAACGACTTTGATCATAGTGCAGTCTGTCATTGGCCAGCATACCTCTCACAGGCAAATTGATGCATTAATTTTGACAATAAATACTATGTAGTTTGTTCTAGGGAAAGACTACCCAATATATATTTGAGGAATGCACACTCCCAGTCTGGCAAGCAATTTTAGAAATAGCCTAGTAGGATTCTTCTGTTACTGCTAAATGGGCATATGTTCTCTTACTGCTTTAGAGTTAAGTGGTAGCTCACCTATGCTGTTTTTTTTGATTGTTTGTTTTTTTGTTTGTTTGTTTTTCTACTGAAGGTAGATAATGAAAGTGTAAGTGATGCTTTAGAAACCTTTCTAAAACTTCAGTGCTGAATTAAATGGACAATGTCAAATGCTAAATAAAAGTGAGCTACAATTAATGTTAGGGGAGAGTTAGCTAAGCCTGCAGCCTGCTGATAATTTACATTTTCACAGTCACATTTTTCACTAAAATAAATGTTTTTTTCCCTACTGGTGGTATGTGAAAGGCCCAAATGAACAAACAATAAGACTGGTGATATGCATTTGAATGTAGAGAGCTGTCAGGATTAAACCAGGCACCACGTCTCTGCTAAGGGACAAAGTGCACCAGCAGAGACTTGTGAAACCACCTGCCCCCAACAAAATGAGGCCACCTCCAGCAGCTGAAGGTTGGCTCCATTTGCTGACATGATCAGGCCAGCACACACAAAGTCACCTCTTTTAAAGGAACTAAAAAAATAAAAAAGTTCCTTACTTTGCTGCATTTATACTAAGTTTAAGCACATGTTGCCAGAAATTTAAATTAAAATTTCAAGCTGAATTTGGGGTTTTGGTATTATTAGTATTTGGTATTATTCTCCCACATGAATTAGTGTGGCATTAAGTTGATTTGGCCAACAAAGACAGGATGAATGCCTCACAATAAATATCACCCAAAATTTAGATATCTAGCCTAAATTAGTCAGGTTTCTCACCATACCCTGGGCCATCTAATTTTTACTGGATGAATGTGTGTTCTGTTATTCACTCAAGTGTCAGTATCAACTGCCGTATGGAAGACAGATCAATGAATTATAGTCTTCTTCTCTAAATTCTTGAGAGCACCTTCAAAGTGTGCACCAGTCATGAGTCTTAACTGCTTTGATTCCTGTACTCTCATGCAGGCAAGGACATCTCTCATCCAAGGACATATAAGGGGATTCTGCTATGCCAGAACAACACTAACTCCAAAATCTATTGGTGATTTCAGCTTAAGCAGTGGAAGCAGTGGAGGGGAGGAGGAGAGGAATATGTTTTAAACTGTATGGGAGATCATCTCACTTTTACTCTCAAAAAACTGCCCAGCAGCTGTAAGGCAAGAGGGTTGTGTTGTGACAGACAAAGGCAAGGGATTTCTCTATACACATGCTTAATGCAGAGGTTTTTATGTCTTCTGAGGCAACAGTTCTGACAAAAAAAAAAAAAAAGGGATATGAATTATAGTATTTTTCAAGAGGATCATAGGACAGAGAGATGCCACTGACTGAGACGGAGCAACCACAATGACAGAAATAGAAGGTGGGGATCTCCTGAGCACCTCATCTGTTTGCTGCTCTTCATCGTAATCTATTCATTGATGAAAATAACCTTAAGTGATGGCATTTATTAAACTGAATGTGTGAAGAGGGTGAAAGCGACACAGAAGTTAACCTGTGTATAGTGTGAGAGTACAGACATTTTTCCTGTTCATGACTAATAGCTCTCTGAAAAGGTCAGTCATGAGAAATTGGACAGGAGTTCACCTCCTCATTCTGTGAGGATAAGGGAAATAAAATATAATTTCCAGGAAGAACCTAGACAAGCTTTCCCTGTGTTTTGGAGAGGCATTAGAAGATTAAGAAAGCAAGCATATATAAGTGTCTCTCTATATCTGTGAAGGCATACATGGATACAGACTGCCTTCACTCTGTATGTGCCATACTTCCATATACTGCCAACTTTCCTAAATGTCTTGCAATATATAACTTTGCAAATAGTTTTTTTTTTTTTTTAATTATTTTTTCTTTTTTCCCCTGGTAATCTGAAAACTGCTTCTTGGTTTTCCTTACAGTCCACATCAAAAATCATAACATGCTCTTTCCATGTCCAACTGTTCCTGGATTGCCTTTAGTTTTTGAGAACACTTGACACATGGAATAAAATCAGCAATTTAGATCTCCAGTTTGCCTTCTTGACTTGCCTCACCCTGAGTTATATATCAGTCGATGTACCTTTTATCCTTCTGTTGAGCCTGAAAAAAAGGCAACCATCAAGAAAGCCACCTAAATGCTGCAAAAGGATGAGATGAGCTTCATTGTTCAAATACAAACTCTTCAATTACTTTGTGATGAGAACAAAGGTAACAAAGAATCAAGAGGGTATTTTTTAGCACTAAGCAAACCTAACATACTCCAACATGTACCTACACAGGCATATTTTATAAAATAACCAGCACTGAAGAACAAATAAAGCCAAAAGCAACATGTGGCATTGTCCAGCAAACTAAGCATGCTGAAAAGCAAAAATCTCCCTCTGAGTTTTTCTATAAATTCATGCAGCGATATTCTGGCTTTAGAGTTTTGGCAATGATGAATTAGCAAGCTATAAGCAATCACAGACAAAAAGAAACTGGTCTACCTCTGCACTCTTTACCTATCAGTGAACCTGCAGTGCTGGCAGGGAAGGAAAATATCTATTTTATAGATGGCAATCTCAGAAAGAGCTAGGATTAGCTTCACAGGGGTCATCTAAAGCAACAAAAAACACTCATCATACCCTTCATGCCAGACACTTCCAATGTCTTAGCACACTGTGACATCTAAATCCATTTCAGAAAAATCCAGTCAAGTCTAGCAGAAGGCATCTGGTCTTAACAGGATCACCTTAAACTCCTGCCCCAGCCCACTGCATGTTGCAATGCAGCTGATACTGTGCACTACCAGACATTTGTTCCCAGGTTCATGGGGATGCTTCCATTTAGATGCTTCAAAAGGAAATAAAAGTTCAATAACTTCAGTTCTCTTTGGGCCACAAATGCAGCATGTATGCCATATACATGTCTGTTCTTGCTCTGGTAGTGAGCTGGAGCTGTTTAGAAAAGGAACTCTGATTTTCAGTGTGTACAGAACAAAGCCTGTGCCATACATAGAGTGGGATGGTGACTCAACACACCTTTTACTCTTATTCATACAGACACAGCTGACACAGCTTCTTGACCTCTCTTCCACCCAAGCCAAGCCGCTGCCTTATCCTTGAGCATCAGCCCCTGCTCTCACAGGCCATAAAACGGAACCTGGTGATCTATGAGCAAGACTTTCTGAAGGCCATCCTACGTGGGGTGCAAGCAAGAATCACATACCTCTTGTGTTAATCATTAACACCACCTGCCTCTAAGGGAGTTTCCTGCCCAGGGTCTGGACTGACAGTGCAAACATCAGTCTCCTTGCTTTCTTTACCCTTTTATCAGGGTCTGCTGATGCTACAGCAGAACAGTGAGTCGAGCACAATCAGACGTTCTCGGCTTAATCATCCTGCCCCACACCTCTCCTTCCCAGCACTGACTGTGGATACCTACACTCCCACATCCTCCTGTGCAGCCCAGGCAGGAGGCGTGCCAAGTTCAGATGTTCCTGTGCGAGGACAGGGCTCACATAAGAAGGAAATGTCAGGAGTGCTTATCTGGGGTGAGTTGCATTTGCCACTCACCATTCACAGGGGACAGCTGGCATGTGAATTGTGTATCTCTAAATAAAATGTGTGAGGACATAGTGGTGAGGAGATGGGCAAATGCCATGTGAGCCGGGTTTTTCTGCCTTTTTTTTTTTTTTTTTTTTTTTTTTTTCACCCAGAGCAGATTGACACAGTGGCAAACTCTGAAAACTAGGCAGCATCCCTGAACACCCTCATGCATGTGAGAGGGAATGAGTAGATTGGCATTTACACAGAAGGTAGAAGCACATCTCTGCCTAAGAAAAGATGCTTTCCAGTGGCTGAGCCTAGCTGGGTGAGCTGACCTTCCAAGCAACTGGCTTCTAGCACTGCGTGTGCTCCAGTTATGCCACAAAGATGTTAACTCACATCAGTTACAACACCCGTGTAAGCAGCTCATTAAATTGGCCCAGGTTGTGCCATCCAGCACACCTGATGGGTTTAATCTGGTGTCTTGCCCTGGCCCTTGGGTTATCATTGGGCAGAGAGGCTGTAAGTGACTGAGAAGGTATTTTCCCAGAGGAGCTTCTGTTTCCCAGAGTTCAGGCATTGCTGATTGTTTTCCCTGTGTTGCCCATTCCAGTCTTTCCTTTCCAATCTTCTTACACCCTAGAGGGCCTGTGTAGCTTTTTAGTAACCTTAAATCAAAGCATGAAATCAGCAATAGCCTGATTATGGACCAGCTCTGAGGACATCACGTAGGCTTATAATAGCACAGTATCAAGCCATGGACCTGGCAGTGCACCTGCAAATGAGGGATCTGATTTATCTAAGAGGTCAGATTTGGTTTCCTTATTCCTGCAAAGCCTCAGAATAAGTTTGGGGGCTCAACAGGGAGGCCACGGGGAGTCCCACTAATGTGATTGAAATTACATGTATTTTTACAGAAATTACAGACTTGTCTTTAAAAGAAAAGTGAGCCAGCAAGTACACACCTCTCAGGTAACAGAAAGCAGCCAGCACATACCACATCTCCAGATCACCATTTTGCTAGTCAGGTCACCGCTGCTGAGATGCACCTTGCAACGTGGGTCACATCCTGAGCTGAGAAGGAAGCTGAGTCTTCTCTCTGAGGTAAGGGTGCCTTCCAGGCACAGGGCATCACCTGTACACCTCCCATCTCCATTCCTGGCACTCCACCAGGGGTGCTCACACAGTCCCAACCTGCAGGATAAATTAGATTTATTATTATTATTATTTTTAATTCTCTTTGGTTTCCCTTAAGCCTCAAGCACTGGACTTGAACCACCATCTCATTCTGAAGTGCGCTGCAGGCAGCTGTCTGGCAACACTGCGCGCTAGCATGTGAGTGTGAACTGAGTCAGACTTTGAAAGTAAAGGCTTAGCTTCCATACCTGCTACTTTAATCCAGGCAAGAAAGAAAAAAAAGGAATAAAGGAATAAGAATCAGAAAAAAAAAATAAATGCTTTTTAATGTAGAATTATTCTCCAAATTTTAAAATTATTCTTCTCTAATAAAACCACACACATTCTGTCTCCTGGACATGAAAGAACATGTAGGATCTAAACCAGCACCATGATGCAAAAGACAAGATGTGTACGGTATGCAGTCACTCTCATGAAGGACTGAATGCTTGCAAAATCATATGCTGGCCTTGAGGAGTCCTCTGGGTAACAACTGGAAGGGAAGTCACAGACCTTTTAGCATGATAGTATCTGCAGAACATAATTTCTATTTATTGAGTAGTAATCCCTGGCACAGGCTCCCCTCTGCAAGCCCTTCAGGCTCTCCGGGACCCACAGCCTTCAACCAGCAAGCTGTTCGCCCTCTGGCCATGCCTTGCACGACTGCAGCGATGCACAGGCACCGATTCTGCAGCCTGCTGCCTCAAACAGGCTTCTGCTCAGCACCTGCCCTTTGGCTGGCGGAGGGCAAAGCAGCAAAAGAAACTGGAAAGGTCAAGTGGAAATTGCTGAGCAGGAAGAACCATGCAGCAGGCACCCAGTAAAGCAGGCAACAAGCTCTCAAGCCCTGAAAACCCTGGGTAGAAAGGGTCAGAAACAAAGGCTGTTAAGCAAAGTGAGAAACTGAGACTGTTATTTCCAAGCTGCTCCACCAGGCAATATTGCCTGTGCTTTCCTTTTCGTGGTGCTCTGCTCAAGACAGAAGGCAGTTTTGAAACTGCAGCACAGCAGGGGTTGTTTAAAGGAGGCACAAGTTGCACTGAGAGCAGCATTTGTACAGAAGAACAGGCAGGTGAGGAGGAAAAAGCAAGAGCAACCATCCTGAGAAGGGGAAGGAATTAAATCCACATGCTTTAAAGACAGGCGAGGACAGCAGTGAAAACCTCCCACGTCTGCTAATAGGTAGAACCAGGTGTGCAGAACTTCTCACCTTCCCAATACTGCATGCTGATTGTCCTTGTAGGTTCCATCCGAGGAATGAAAGCAGTGATGACCCCATCCTCCTCAGACCAGGATGCTAACAGGACAGCCCTTGCAATGCCCTTTAGGGGGCATTTCCAAGCTCACAGGGTACCACTGTGCCATCCCAAGCAGCCTTTGCATGACTACAATGCGCCCTGAGTGCGGAGGGGCGGAGGTTTGGGATAGGATCTTCATGGCAGGCGTGAATAGCACCAAGACACCTGTGCTTTCCATGATGGGGTGGAGGCATAAGAAGCATCCCAACTCTGAGGCTGCAGAAACTGGAGTAAGATGCTGAAGCAAGAGCAGAGCCCTGCAGTGAAGAGCATACCTAGCCATTTGCATGGAAATACCAAGGGCACGATGGTTTTACTGGAAGCTATAGTCAGAGTCATCCTAAAATTTCCCTAGCTTACACAGAGCTGGGGCCCATGTGCTTGTTCCTGGATGCCTGTGGACACCCCCAGCCTGTTCAGCCAGGCTCAGCCACCTCCTCATCACTCCTGTCAAAGGGTGCTTTGCCATCTCCCCTAGAAAATGCCAGCCCATGCAGCTCCTGCTCCCTGCTACAAGCCAGCACAGGTTTTAACCCCATTGCATGGACTGCAGAGCCAGGCCTCACCTCTTTATTTATTCATTTATTTATTTATTTATTTATTTATTCCTATTAAATAAATTATGTTTAAAAGTCTAAGCAGCCAATATCAAGCATTCTGATTTGGGGAGCCTGCATGCTCCACAGCAGAGGCAGCTTCTGAGTCAGGTTGATGCTGCAGTGCATGACCTGCATAGATCACATATTTTCAAGTTATACAAGCAACTTGTATTGGAGAATATAATAAATGTTCAAATCTGTTTTTATGCCTTATGCCTGCTTCAGGATTTGGATGCCCAAGTGGAAAATTCCTGCAAAATATTAGTTTTTCAGTCACTCTGGCACAATCCACAGTCTGAGTTTTAGACATTTGAGAGGCTAAGAAGGCCTTCCAACATGAAAACTGGGGGCTTTGAAAAGTTCCAAAGTGCGACTTTTTATTTAATTCCAAATTTTAATTTTAGAATTCCTGTAGTTTGGAAAGTTTGCTGTCCAGATGGATCCCTCAGAGCCTAATTTTTTATATTTTCAGGCAAAATAGCATCATTTTGATGTCACCAACAATTCAGTTTACAAACAACTTCAAAGCCCTCTGCAACTGCTGGACCTTCAGTGCCTGCAATGAGCATGTGGTTAGATTTGTTGCCAGTGCAATGGCTAGTAATGGTTATAAAGGTTTAAAGTCAGACTGCAAGACAAAACATACAACAACACTGCCACCAAAAATTTATAGACTAAAGTGATGCATAAAACGATATCACTACCATTGAGCAGGAAAGCAACCACATGGAATAAATGCAGTAAATATTTGTTTATCCAGCCATTAAATATGGAAAAAAAATAACCCAGATTGAGAGTGATGAAAAATTGATTTTTTTTTTTATTTTTTTTTAATGATTCAAGCAGTTATTGGAGTCGTGCTTAAACAAACCATGTGAGCAAGAGAAACTTGCAATGCGCTGGAGGGAAGCACATGTGCACTCTTGTTGTACCACAGCAAATCCGTAGTTTCACAGGCATGTGGTCTCACAGCACCTACGAAAGCAGGCAAAAACTAGATGGGGATTCAAAGGGGATTCAAAATAAAGAAAGGGGATTCAAAATAAAGAAGAAAACCCCATAATCCACCTTATATATTCTGTCATTCTCATTTCCATATGCACAACTGAAATTGCAAGTTTCCCATACCTTCTTTACACACTTCAAGGTTACACATTTTTGGTGTGGCCTCAGTCTGGCTGGACACAGGCTGGAGCACAAGTAAGTGATGCCCACAGCGCCGGCCGTGCAAATCCTGCACAGGGAGCTGGGGGCCAGGCTTCCACAGCTTGGTCTGAGGCGGCTGTCATTCAGAGAGGGTAAAAATAGGAAGCAGCATGCTCTGAGGACGGCATCAGCCTTCTGTAGTGCTGCAGGTTAGCTGTAGTCTGTCAAAGCCATGCGGATCTGGGTCATGCAGGCACGAATGAGGAAGGAGAAGCGGTCAGGCAGAGGGAGAAAAGAAAGAAGACGGGGCAGAAAAGGAGAGGAAGAGGAGCAGGGGAGCTGCATCTCTGCGGGACCCCTGTGAGCACAGATGTAAGGAATTATTTCAGTAGTGGTGCCCTCTCAGGTATGCAGAACACCATGTGCGGTGCAAGCACATAGTGCCACTGTGCCCATCCCCAGGGACCTGTGGCACTGGTGGGACCTCGTGCCACCTCCTCTGCTCTTCCAGGAGCAGGACGAGGAGGAACGAGGTACGAGGGCTTTGCCATAGAGGGGCTGTGGGCCCTCAAATGTGCTCATGACAGCTGCTCAGCCACATAGGGCAGCTGCGTGCATCCACTCTGTGTGTGTGTGCACTAAGGATGCCTGAATTAATTGGACCTCGGGGGCAGAGTGTAATTATGTGAGCTGGAATTTGTCCAGCCTGAAACAGACAGCTTGTTCTTGGGAGAAAATTGCTGTGGCAACTTCCATAAGGAAATCCGCTGTTCACAGGCACCAAGAATGCTGGGTTGACATTTCCTATTATAAACTATCCCATGCTGCAAAGAAACAAGCTAGAGCCACTTTTCAAAGACAAGAAAATTTCAGGGAGTTAATCTCATGCAGGCAGGTCTGACCAGAGACAGATGCAGATCAATATACAGTGACTGACTTTAGCAGAGGGACGGAGCTGCTTATACTGACCAGTAAATGTGGTGCTTCCAGCCAAGGTTATGTTTTTTAGTTTCGTTACAGCATGAGATGGTTATTTAAAATAAATAAGCATTAATTTTTCTTTCATTGCTTTGGCTACCCTGAAGGCAGCTGTCACATTGCAGATGCTCAGAAGTCTGTTGGGAAGTGACCTAGAGCTAAAGTCAGACCATGGGCTTGTGAGCAGGCCCACATCTCAATCATGCTGCAAATTTCACAACAGACGTGGTTGATATCTTATGTAAATCAAGCCAGTTAAAGAAATACTAAGCTTGTTGGTGAAGTTAAGCCACTATCAGACTGAAAAGTCGCTGCTAGACTGTAAAAGATGAATACTGTACACAAATGTAACTAGAACAAGGCAGTGAAGAGAATAAAGTCCTATCGATCCTGCTTTTGGGACTGCCCAGAGATATACACCCAAACTCAGTCCTGAGACCTTCTTTCCAGTAGCAGGGTCTTTGGGTCTTTTTACCCTGGACCCAACGCCATGTGAGCGGTGCTGGGCTCATCGGCCCTGGGGTCTCACCGACAAACACCATTGTAAAGTGCAATGTAGGGCATACCCTCGCTGGGGGAGGCTCTGCTGTTAGGTAACAGCAGACCGTCCTCCAGGACACAGTGTCCCACATCTCCGACAAATAAGACATTGTTATTATTAGAAAGCTACAGCCTAGCTCTGCGAGCTTCCATTGGGCCTTTCTGCACTCGATCTGTGAAACTAAGACCCTGGTATTACTCACACTGGTCTTCTGTGAGATGCTTTTCATGACCACAGAGCAGGACCTGACAACTGCAAGTTCAATAAAAACAATGCAAAATTTACAAAGAAAATGCTACAAAAATTCTTTGTTCATTCACAGACATCCACATTAAAAATAAATAAATAAAGGGGGAGGGAGACACAATCTCACAGGAGCATTTTACTTGAACCAGTGAGCTGCAGTTTTGTTTGGCCAGTGGGAGCTGGGTGTGCCACTCGTCACTTCAACTCTCGGATGTGCATTTCAGAATTTGATCCAGTTAATGTGCGCTTAAGCTTTGATCCAGTAAACATCTCCCTGGGACATATGGATTGACAAAGCTGATGACACTGTCCCAAAATTGGCTCTGCGGTGACAGTGGGCAGCTGTTACACAACTCCACGCCAAAAGCTGATCTCGTTTCATCAGCAGTCAGCCAGGGAATCGCCTGCCCTTCGAGCATTTCAGCAGAAAGAAACAGGGATCCCAGCCAAAGGAAATGAGAAGGTGATAGGCACAAAAAGAGAAATCGGCTCAAATTCCGGGGAGGGTGATGGATGCAGGCTGAACACAGGTACAGCCCTTCCCACTTGACAGCTTTACTCTCTGAAGGGGCTAAGTGTGTTCTTCCCAAAGCTCTCTGAAGAAGAAGTGAAGTGTTCAGAGGCATTTCAGGAATGCTAGAACAAACTCATTGCTGGCATGAAAAGCGAAATGGCTACCACCAGCTAAACATGTGCTCTGCTGGCGCAGTCGTACTGCTGAATTCAGTTCCTTTTCTCTAACTGCACTGGAGACATATTCCAGAAATATAAATATTGGGCAAGGAAATCAGCTCCAAGTCCCTTCCTGTAAAAAGTCTGCTAGGAAAAAATAAAAAGGAGCAGAAGTTCAAGGCAGGGTCCTGCAGCACCAGCGGCTGCATGGACTAGAAATGCACAGGGACTGTCACAGAGGTAACCTTAGTCCAGCTCTGCCTGGTACGAGCCATCTTCCAGACGTAGCGCTAAATATATTACAATGAGAGAAAGGGACACAGCATGCTCCTCTCACAAAAGCTGCACCATGTATGAGAGCAGACATCATCCAAACAGGAAGAATAGCGTGTACCAGCCCCTGTCCTCCACAAGCAGTGACCCTGCAACAAGCCGTGGGACAACACAGCTGCTGGTGGCCTCCCTGGGGCAGAAGTGGGAGGAATTCAGGATAGGGCTTTACAACAGGAGCCCATAACCCAGATAGAGAAATATGGCCACAGTCTCCAGCTCAAGCCCCAGGGCTCCGTGCTCTGTGTGCAGTGTGACTGGCAGAAGAGAGCTCTCCCTGGGACAACACCATCCATGCAGCCAGTGAAGTGCAGCTGCCAGGGATCTGAAGGTACCCACCAGTCAGAGTTGCATGTCTAGTGAGGATCTGAAAACAACCAAAGCCGCAAAGTTGGTCAGTCAATGTGTCTGCTGCAGTGGAGCAAGCCTCTGCAGAGAAATATGTAGTGCAGTAGGTTGTGGTCACTCGGAGTTTAAACCCAGCTCACCCTTGAGGTCTTACCTAGACTCACGCTCCCATAATGATTTTCTGATTTGGAAAACAAGCAGCCAAGGAAGGGGCAGCTTCAAAAGCCAGATGGGTTACCAGCACTGTGGCTTGCCCAGGCATCCAGTTTACTAATGTCCTGAGGCACACAGGGCACGTCAGCCTGCATCCTGGGGTTATCAGACACAGCATCCTTCCTGGAAACCAACATTTAAAGTTGAAAAAGAAAAAAAGGCGAATGAAAATCCCAGCTCCCATGTGAGTGTCCCAGGAGAGAAATGGGCTGAGCTCACCTGGGGCAGGAGCTCACCAGGGAAGTTTGGTGCAGCAGAGCAAGGAGGCCAGAAGAGGATGAAGGTGCAAACTGCACCGATGCAGCACTGACATAATGCTTCTTCTTGGAAAGAATGCCTAGAAGACCCTGCTTAATAGTCTCCCCAGAGGCATTTTTCTGTGAGCATAGGGACAGCTCCTTGTCCCTTGGCTTCTGCACAAGTATCTGCTGCAGCACCTCAGAAAGTGACTGTGTCCATCCTGCATGGCCTCTCATCTGTCCCGGCTTTGGCTGAGTGACACGGTGCTCCCAGATACCTCCAGACCCAGGGATCTGGGCCTGAAGGCCGTGGGGACATCCCAAAAGGATGAGTGATGGCGGGGGAGAAGCTTTCACACCACCCAGCCTGCAGCAGGGGGCAAAGCCTGTGATGTGTTTGGCTTGGCAGAGCCTTTGCTGTGTGGCTCTGTTGCCATGAGACAGGGAAATATTCCTGTCAGGGAAATGTCCCCATCAGGGAAATGTTCCCATCAGGGAAATATTTCAGTCAGGGAAATGTCCCCATCAGGAAAATGTTCCCCCCAGAGAAATGTTCCCCTCAGGGAAATGTTCCCATCTCTGCCGGTGCACAACAGCTGTGGGGAGCGAGGCAAAGAATACGTGCAATTAGGTGCTGAGAAATGCCAGTCAGCAATCCCGCCAATGTTTTCACTTCCTGTGAGTTAATCTGCCTGAGAATTGAGCTGAGGAAGAAGAGGATGAAAATGTTCCCAGTCATCAACAAACAAAGGTGACCTGGCCACCGCTGGGTAGGTGTCTCTGAGCAGAGGACTCGCAGTGACGCATCCCTTGCTTGAGCAATTTCTCCAGGGAAACTCTTTAGCATGCAGACCCACATGGGCAGCACGAGGTTCGATTCCTCAGCCTCCAACATGATGCTGGAATGAGGCACTCCATCACCCCAGGTGATGCTGCTGTACACTGCATGTACAGTGTGGTGGGCCAGTCATTAGTCCATCCCCAAGAAGTGGCACTTATAAGGTCACCTTCAGCTTCCAAAGCCTATGGACTTGTGCTAAGGTAATGTCTGAGAACAAGTGACATGACACACAAAATTAGAAGGAAGCAAGTGTTTTGCCTTGATAAAATTACAGCACACTTCAGCAAAATTGCCTGGGCTTTTGGTGGCTGGGAACTTGAAATGTCCGTTCAGGTTCCTGCTGTTTGTCTCATAAATTAATCTAATGTGTTGCCTGTGAAATAAACCATTAAAGAAGCCTTTGTTAATTTGTACCAGAGTAACTGGTTATCTAAAATAGACACCACAGGGAGGTTCTTAATTAGTCCATTGTCAGCTGGGACTGGAAATGCCCATGGCAGCACGAAGCTAATTAATTACTCATCCCACCATACTGCAGCTTCCCGTCAGGGCAGGAGACACTCCTCAGTGCACGCTGGTGTTTGGTTGCTCCTTTCTGGGGACCACGAGAGCAGCACATGAGGGTCATGGACTGCCTCTGCTCACTTTCCGCAGAGGGGTGGGCGATGGGATCCATGCCAAGCAATGAGTACATCCTGCAGCTGGAGGCAGACTGCAGAAAGAAAAACAGGAGTATGTCTTGGGAAGCAGGTATCCGGGAAACTCCAAGGTCAAGGATGCACGCACCTGGGGTGAGGGTATCACTGTGCCACCCATCGCATGGTATTCTGGTCAGGGCAGCATGATGGACCCTCCTCCAGCAGCTCGCTCACCTGCAGGTCCTGGGCATGGACCTCAGCAGCTGTCCTGCTGCTGCTGAGCTCCGGGGGAGTGCAGGTTCCCAGACAGAGGGGCCCAAGATGCCTCCAGAGCCCACAGGAAGAGAAAAGAACCTGTAATTAAGCTGCTGTTATGGTGGTTTCTCTGCCACCATGCAAGTAACAGACGACAGCTTCAGCAGCAGCAAGTGACGGGATTTTGTGCTCAAGCATTTCTTAGCAGGCAGCATCCCGTGCAGTGGTCCCATCAGCCCCTTCTTGGAGGCTCGGCGCACCCATCAGACACAGCCCTCACTCCCGGGGTGGGCTGGAGACCTGCCCGTGCTCTGCGCCTCCTCTGCAACATATGTGGCTGTTTGCACAGCATCCTTCCCCGTGTCTTGAGAGAGACGGGTCTGTTCTGCAGAAAGGGAGTGAATTAGCAGCGTATTTACACCCACGCTTGCAATCAGCAGCCATTTGATATCCTCTCATACTAGCATCCAAGGTTTTTACCAGCTCCAAGTGCTGCAATCACTCCAACCTCACCACAGTGTAAACTTTAACATTACCCCCTGTGCTGAATGCTCTGAAATAAAAAAAAAAAATGGTAGATTACACTGAAAGGTGCGTAACAAAGTCCTCCCCCACTGCCATCCTTCTCCCTCTGTGATTACACATCTCCTCATCTAGTAAATATACCATCTACTTTATTTCTCAAGCATTTGCATGGCTGCACTCCCAGCATCATGTACAAATAGCCTGCCTCTAAATCCTGCTCCCCAACACCAAGCAGTGCCATGGGGTGCTCATGGCCATCATCACCTCGTCACCTGCAAGGTCTTGGTTAATGGGTACTGTGGGTGCAGCTTTAGGAAAAGGCAGAGTGTGTCCCCTGGGAGGAAATAGTGAAGTCTGTGGAGCTGTCCCGTTAACCACACTGTCAGAATGGCACTGAGGTGCCCCAGGCAGATGGTTGGGCACTGCTGAGGCAGTGATAGCTCTTGTGGGCAGTGCCTGTTCCAGTCAGTTTTGGCCTTCAGACAAACCACGGCATGCAAGTCCCACAGAACTAATGCCTGAACCTTAGTTCAGGCATTTTCCTTTGGGTAACAGAATTTCTCCTGATGTTATTCCACTCCATCAGAGACCTTATGGCTCCTACCCTCTCCTACCACTTTGTTGCATTACCCACGGAGGAAGACGCTGGCATCTAATGACCACTCCCTCCCCTCCTTCCCCCCAAGATTCCTCACAAACTCAAAGAGCATTTGCTCTGTGGGTAGTTTCCAGCAGCTGGCACTGCAGGAGGGAAGCCCAGACATTGTCTGTCCCTGGTGTGGGGCCTGGTGCCCCCAAACAGGTAAATTGCAGAGCACATGCCCTGCCAGCCCTGCAGACCCGTGGTGGTGATGATGATGGTGGCAGCAGGGGCGTCACCACTAGAGGAAGGCCTGCTGAGACACTTGGCCACAGGGAAAATAAGGGGTGGCCAGGCGAGGTGGCAGCTGTCCCCCGGGGAGCTGGGAGCTACTGCAATGGCAGATTGTCCCAGAGGAGGGGCCGGGGGAGGTTTTGATGAGGATCAGACAGGCTGCCTGCTGGAAACATGGATCTCACATTATTTGGGGACACAGCTGCCCTGCTCCTTGTGTCACATCGCACTCCTCCCCACACACAGAGTGAGCCAAGCAGATTTCACCCCCTTCAAAGAGATCTGCTGTTCTCTGGGAAAGCACACCTTGCCCTCCTCCTCCATCCGCTGCCCCTGAAGTGCTTACCCTCACTCTCAGCCATCATTTCCTCTGCCATCACAGAGTCAGAGGATGGCTGAGGCTGGAAGGCACTGCTGGAGGTCATCCTGTCCAGCCCCCCTCCTCAGGAGGGACACTCAGAGGAGGTTGCCCAGAGCCATGTCCAGGTGACATCTGAGCATCTTTAAGGGGGGAGACTCCACAACCCCTCTGGGCAACCCGTGCCAGTGCTTTACCACAGTTCCCGATGTTCAGAGGAACCTCTGGTGTCACGGTTTGTGCCTGTTGCCTCTTGTCCTGGTACTGGGCATCACTGAAATGAGCCTATTTCCACCTTTTTTGCAGCCTCCCTTTGGAGGACACAGCACTGACCCTTGGTGCACTCTGCTGATTACCAGCCTCCAACCAGACTTTACACCACTGACCACTGCCCTCTGCCCTCTGGGTCTGGATGTTCAGCCAGTTTTTGATCCACCTCACTGTCTGCTCCTCCAGCCCATACTTCAAACACTTCTCTATGAGGAGGTTGGTGGGGACAGTGTCAAAGGCTTGATGGAGTCCAGGAAGACAATATCCAATGCCTTCTCCTCATCCATCAGGCTGCTTGTTTCATTATAGATGCTTATAAAGCTGACCAAGCATAACTTCCCCCTTGGCAAGTCCATGCTGACCTCTCCTGATGGTAGTAGTGCTTAGGGACATGGTTTAGTGGGTGACATTGGTAGTAGGGTGATGGTTGGACCAGATGGTCTTGAAGGTCTTTTCCAACCTTAATGATTCTGTGATTCTTCTTGTTATCCTTGTGCCTGGAAATGTTTTCCTGGCAAAGATCCAGTGAGGCACAAAGTAGTCAGAGGGGACACAACAGGACTGTTATGACAAAGATTTCAACTGTTCATACCTAAATAAATGCATTGGTTAAATGAGCTATTGAATACACCATTGAGCATGCCCACCCTTTTTTCATTGGCTTCAAGTTTAGCTTGGCAAGTTCCAGACTTCCAGAGCCTGCAAATAGCATGAAGTGCTAATACTCTTTTGATTCATCTCCCTTAGTTTGTCACCAATTTTCCCAAAAGAGACAGGAAGAGTACCAGCAAGCCTCCCAGGGAGCACTTGTCATTTTGAGTGCCCTAATATGTGGTCAGTTCTACATGATTATGCTCAAAACTGTTTTAAAGGTTTTACAGCACATCTGAAATCATTAGCTTCTTTTGTAGAGTTAGGTCAAAACAACCTGACATGAGCTATTTTCCCTCCCTCTCCACAGATGTGACTCCAATTAGAGACCCCTTTTAAGAAGTATAGCCTCAGTTTTCTGTGTTCTTCGGGATAAAGCAAGACACCTATTATTTGCCATTATTCATAACATGCAGCGCTTGTCAGTGACTCCACTGAGATTATTGCATCTTTTGTCTGAGCAGTTTTAGACAGAAGGCATAAAGTGTATTTAATCAGAAATATATTAAGGGGGAAAAGCACACCAGGCAGAGTGATACAGCTAAACATAATTCCCATTGAATTACATGGGCAGGGTTTTTTTGCTCCTATGGAGAAAATTTACTGCCTGGTGCTGTGACTCATACAACAGCCCATACCTCTTCCAGAGTAACCCCACTGAAGTTCCCGAGGTCACCTCAAGACTGATGCATGACTCATTATCAAGATTTCTGAGCCCTGCTCCTGGCGTGCTGGCTCGGTAGCAAAACATGAGCCCTTCAGGCATCTGCTACTTCCTTTTTGCCACTTGTTTCTTGAGAGAACCAGCTGAGCCCTACGACATCTGACTGACGGCCAACTGGCCAGCAAGCAGCAATCAAGCACAAATGATTGCCTGCAAACACCATGGCACGGGGGTATTACTGAACAGGCACAGTTTAAAACTCTTTCCTCAGGTGAGCTCCTTGTAACTGAGGAGATGGAGAACCACCTGTGGCTTTGGAGGAGGAGAGGAGGGATGGGAGATCTGTAAGGTCCTGCTAGACAGACCCCCGAAATAATATAAATAAGAGTGTTTTGGTAGGTGGAGCCAGGTTACCCACAAGCTCTTTCAAACAAAGAAAAATAAAATAATAATAAAATAAACAGCTATAAGTTGAGGAGCGTAAGGATTTCAGCACACTTTTGCACAAAGAAATTAGCAAGTACTTTCTTCTGCCAGTGTGGCTGAGAAAATACAATGTTAAAGAGCACTTGTCTTGGCATTCATCATCCACCTCCAGCACTGGCTACTTGATGTAGATAACAGGCTGGAAGGACTTGGTGAAGCAGCTCTTGAGCAGCTTTGAAGAGCCAGTGACCACAGCAGAATGAAACCAGCATGCTCAAGCTAATGGAGAGGCTCAAGTGTGTGCACAAGAGCATCAGTGTAAGAGCTTGAAACTTGAGCACCCCTGCCCACACAGAACTTGTCAGCAAAGCAAATCCTGTGTTTCATATCCAAATTACTGCTAGGATGTACATGATCCCACACTCAGAAGTGGTATCAAGTTGTGTCAAGTTTTAGCATCACGACCGAGGTTAGAAGGTGGCAGGTCTCATTTTACCTGCGATGCTATCAAGGGCTCCTGAACTCTCATTATAGGATGGTCTGGACATTATAGATAGGCCAGCTTTCAGCTGTAATGTATTAACTTGAAACTATACCTCCCAGGTCTGTTTCCCTTTAGGATGCTAAAAAACATACACTACGCACACTTTGCTTGTTAGATAGTTTTTGGTTTCACACAAGGTTCCCGACAGAAGTGGACAATCAGGTCTGCAACAAAGAAGGTTCAGATCAGGCTCAAGAAAGGAATGCCAAGAAAATTTGTGTGTGTCACTCAGCCAGTAGCCTTTTAATGGCATCATTCCTGGTCTATTCTGATTTATACCAAAAAACCTACATAAATACTGACACGATGTAGCACACCTAACTTGTTTGTCTAGATAGCCTTTTCAATTATTCCATGGAAATTCAGAAATAATCCACCATTGACCCAAAACATAAATTCAGGCTGAAAGAGTAACCATCCAGAGTGGGCTATTCTTGGTATTTTTTCATCAATACAGCAAAGCAGGTTTGAAGATTTCTGCATTTCTGAGGAGGCAAGCGCTGAAAGCACCGGAGATAAAAAAAAAAAGTTGGGGTCACCCCTGCCTGAGGGGTCCAACCCTTTGGAAAAACAAGTTACTCCTGTGTAGACGCATGGGGCTCACAGCACTGCATGCGATCAGAGCTGCTGAAGACTCTCAGACCTTTAACATGTTAAAGCTCCCAGCTTCCCAGCATATGCTCAACTTCATTTTATTCATTTGGCATTATTGCAATTTATGTGTTTTACATGTGATGGACCTGGCTGATGAAAAAGCATGTTGCGCACTTCTGGGTACCTGCTACATTTAATAGCTGAAGCTACAGTAGTTAGCGCACTTTGAACTAGCTCTTGATTTTAAACCCTTACTTCCAGTTTGCACCTAGTTGTAATTTGCAGTTTTCCAGCTTCTCCACCATGGCCATAAGGAGCTGAGGCAGGTGACACTGCTGTGGTAGTTTTTAACTTGGGCAACGCTCAGGTATTTTACTAACACTGGCTGTTTCTCTGAACCGTAAACAGTGAGAGAATGATGCACACTACCTGATTAGCAGTTAAATCAACGTGTTATGTGGGACAGGAAAAGGGGTTTGTATCTAAATGAGCATATGGGGAAATGCACATTGAGCAAGCTGAAATCAGTGTCCCAGTCTGGGACATACCTGCTCACCATTTAGTATCTCTGTTTACTTATGATGTACAAACATGGTGACCCATGTCCAGCCTTTGAATCCTGCCTGCCCTGGTAGGGATTGTGTGGTCACCAAACCCCCAGACTTCTCCAAAAGTCTCTTCCAGAGAAATTCACCCAATTTGAGTCATCCTAAAAAAATGCTTGAAAATCACAATGTAGAGCAAGAACACTAGTGTCCTTGAAATCTGCTTAAGTTTTGCTTTGAATGAACAAAGTTACTGGTAGCAGCATGAAGAGATGGTTAATCACCACTTTGTCTATTCAATCAACATGAAACAATACTTTGAATTTTCAGTCACTGTGTTAGTTAATCCAAAACTTTTGTGCAAGGAACCACAAGGGAGATGTGTTTCACCTCACAGGAGTCAGAGTTTTTTTCTGTATTTGTGACCAGGAAAGAAAATTCAGCTGTTTTCATCTTTGCTCCCCTGTGTAAGTGGATACTTGATGACCTCTTGATTTCTGGCTTGGAAAGACAATTTTCACAATTGAAGCACATTTCCCTGGAACAGGGTGATTGGTTTCCCATCTCCATCCTTCCCCAGAAAGCATAAAATCTCTGTGCTGTTAGTCTTGGGAACCGTTCACATAAGGGACAAATTGGAGGCGTTTAGTTCCACCTTTGTCCTGACAGCTCCTGTAAGCATTTTCCTGCCTGCTAACATCCTCCTGCTCCAGAGTAGATGTTCTCTCTTCCATCTCAGTAACCCTGTCACTTACATTTGAAGAGCCATTTTTATTCCTGTTAGATCTTCTGACATGTACTGCCATTCTTACAGTGTATTTTCCCCTCCACTGATGCCACTAATGACATTTACATTTCTGTGTCATCTACTCAGGCGGTTTTCCTTTCCCTGATGGACCCTGATGAACACACTGACAGCTAATTGCTATTCTCAAAGAGCGTAGTGTATTTTTTCCTCACATCACCAATTTTCCACCCAAAAAGAAGTCTGAGAACTATTCAGATGTGTGAGGGGAGGGGAGGAAAGGTCAGGGAGCAGGGAGCGGTGGGTTTCAAGGCATTTGCTACTGGCATAATCCTGCGTGGCCTTCACAGCTCTCCAGCTCTGTAGGACAGACGGGCTGGAGGTTAATCTTTTCTCTTCATCCGGAGTTTAACAGAGGGGCAGAAAAGGCATTATTCACTCTAACATGAGGACATGCGAGCTGTGTATCCAAATAACAGCAGATGGAAACAAGCAGCAAATTCTCACTCCAGAAAATACAAGCCAAGGAGCCACAGTCATTGCTCGCCCTGTGAAATCCTGCTCAGAGACAGGAGTCAACTTGTGCTGAAATTTGTCTGGGAGGCTTCAGGCCTTTTATGTCAAGCACTTTTATGGTGCTTCTAGGAGACCAAGTTACTTCTATCTGAGCCCATCCAGGCACAGCACAGAGACCGAACGATTCTTTTTATGGACGGCTTCCCAGGGAACTCATTCAAAGGTTGGAAGTTTGTTATGGATCATTATTATCAGTTTTCATCTCAAACCTAGGCTGTTACCACCAATTCAAGCTCCCTCCCCCAGGAAGCCAGCTTCCCTCTCCCTCACACTTGCGCTTCCTTCAAGTTAAGGCACCAAAGGCACCACCACCTGACACCCTGCTTATCAGGGAAGAGGCCAGCGAGGCTGAAGCTGTGACATTTGCAGAGAAGACATCCTTGGGCTTTCTGTCTGCAGACGGTGTGGAAATCCATGGTGTGGGAATGCTTTGTGCATGGTGTGCAGTGGGGAGGGTGCATGAAGATGAGGACCTGTGGTGGTGTTTCTAATGGCTTCACTGAGCTCTGTGCATTCCTACCTTCAACAGTAAACCAAGGAGAAGGAATCACATTATTGGGGTAACTCACAGGAGCCAGGGCTTCACAGCTTGGTTCCTAATGCCCTCTTTCTCCCTCAGAGGCTTTCTGGTAGCACTCCTTCCCATCTCCCAGTACCTCTGCTCCCGGTGAAAGCATTTACTCCTTTATATCACAATTAAGCATCAAACCAACATGCCAGAAAATTCTGCCTCCCCCCCTCTCCACGTCCCCATGCGTTTTGGGTCCTCTCCTGAATCCGTTCACACGGTGGGGCTTGTTTTGGGCCCCCACCTCCCACATGCACCAAAATCCACAGACACCGAACATGGCCAGCAACATGGATGTACGGTGGCACTTTGGTACCACGGGACCCCCGAGGTGAGCCCCAAAAGTCGGGCTGGGGTCCAGGAGGGGTGACAAAGTTTGTGGCCTAGGTCCTTGGGGTGGGAGCTCAGCATGTCCTAGGGCGCTGCTCTCTGCCTGCACATACCCTGGTGACATTTGGGGCAAATCCCAACCCCACAAAGCTGTGAATTGGGGTGCTCCGGGGAGGGAAGCAGGCTCAGACCCAGCTTTTGGTGCCTGTCGTGTGGGTGGGGGGGTGGGGGTCTTAGGAATCCCCAGCTGCTGTGTCCACCGGGACACCCCCAACACACCCCAAACCAACCTTCCCAAGAAAGCCCCCCCCCCCGCCCCACTTCCCACCGACCCCGACCCCCGGCGGCAGCCCTCCGCGCCCGTGGGGCCGTGTTGCGCGTACTCACGGCGGGCGGGCGAGGAGGAGGAGGAGGAGGAGGAGAAGGAGGAGGAGGAGGAGGAGGAAGAAGAAAAAAGGGCAGGCATCCCTCCCGGCGCCCACCCCTCGCCTTTTTGCAGGCTCCGAGCCCCCTTCCGCGGCTCGGGCTCGCACGGCCGAGCCCACCCGTGCCCGCCGTCACGCGTGGGAAGGCGCCGGGCTTTGGAGAGGGGGGGTCGGGGGGAGGCGCTCCCTCCTTAGCCCAGCGGCCGGCGCAGCGCGGCGCAGAGCGGCTCGGGGAGGCAGGCGGAGGAAGGCAGGAGGCAGGAGGAGGAAGGCAGGAGGTTCCCGACCCCCGAGCCGCCGAGGAGAAACCGTACGAAACCCGTCCCAGCCGTCGGGGGTCCTCTAGGGTCCCCTCGCAGGGCAGCGAGGATGGCGAGGACCATGAGACCCGACGACATCAACCCCAGGACGGGGCTGGTGGTGGCTCTGGTCAGCGTCTTCCTGGTGTTTGGCTTCATGTTCACCGTGTCCGGCATCAAGGGGGAGACCCTCGGGGACATCCCGCTGCTAGCCATCGGGCCGGCTATTTGCCTGCCGGGCATCGCTGCCATCGCGCTCACCAGGAAGACCGACGGCTGCACCAAATGGCCCAAGAACAAGTGTCCGTGCTGCAAGCAAGGCAGGGACCGCGATGTCATGGAGCTGCTGAGGACACCGTCAGACCTCGAGTCTGGCAAGGGGAGCTGCGACGAGCTGGCCAAGAAGGCGTACCACAAGGACCGCAGGGCGCTGCGCGGTGAGGACTCGGTGTCCATCTGCACCACCACCACCACCACCACCACGGCGGGGGAATGCAAGAGCCTCATCAGGAAGGTGGACCAGGAGGAGATGCTGAGATACCTGGAGAACTGCTACCCAGAGATGCCAGGGAATGTGTTTGCGGGAGATGGTTCCATGTACAGTGCCTTGGAGAAGAAGGGCTCTTCTCCCACCAGGGACAGTGATGCTTGCCCAGACGTTGAAGACAACATTTTTG
Source organism: Oxyura jamaicensis (assembly GCF_011077185.1). NCBI lineage: Eukaryota > Metazoa > Chordata > Aves > Anseriformes > Anatidae > Oxyura > Oxyura jamaicensis. The sequence continues at coordinate 75,219,387 of NC_048926.1, read as the reverse complement.
TTGCTCCTAAGGACAGCATCATTGTCTGCTCTTACAAGGAGAACAGCCCTTATGACAGATACTGTTGTTACATAAACCCTACTGGAGTCGCCTCAGACCAGGAGACCATAGTGTGAACAATGCATACTTTATATATATGTATGTATTTATACAAAAACTACAGCTCCAACTTCTTGATAGGGGATAATATAGCTGACTGCACTGCATGGGACAATCCTGATACTATTACAATTTAACCTGGTATGTGACTGATACTCAAACCTTTTGTGCCTGAAATACTCTTTCTGTAAGTAAACAAGCATGTTTAAAGGTTAAAGAATTCAATTTTTCATTTTGGGAAAAAAAAAATCCATTTTAATTTTACTTTCTCCCCTCCTTTCCCTTTTGTTTTCTTGCTGCCTGTCGTACACAAGCCCATAGACACGCTGGCAGGAGGTCAGCTGGGAGCAGGAGCTAGGTCAAAACTCTGTAGCTATCTGTAGGAAACTCTGTGGTGCTCTGAGTGCGTCCTGGCAATAGTGTCACCTTGCTTTTGGGAGGGATTGAGAGGTGCCTGTGTGCCCTCAACAGCTGGTCAATGTTAGGGAGCCAGTTTGTCTCTTCCTTCTCCTTCCTGGCAGGATTTTATTCTTCTCTGTTTCAAAGCGTCGACCCTGTGGGCTCTTCTGGAAGTCTCCTAGGAGCTAGTTGAGCCTAGGGGAGATTTCAAAGACTAAGCCGTCACCGATGGCATGAAAAGTACAGGTTTTAGCTCCATTCCTTACCGGTATTGAGTTCACTGGGACGTGTATAACACATTTGGATTTTGAAGGCATACTTTACAAGGGGATTACAACATGATCATGACACAGTTCTTGCAAATGTCATTGGACTCAGGATCTTAAAGAAATTATTCCAGTACATCTTAGGGAATATTCCAGTACTTCTTACAGAATAGACTTGCATGGGTTTTGTTGAGAGCTGGATCTGACTCTTCGGAAAATGTCGTTTTCATGTGCCTTTTCTAAAATGCCAGATGTTTCTCTGTGGCTCATGAATGGTTACAGTCCACGCAGGAGCTGAGGGAACAGAGGACCTGGCTGGCAGATGTTTTTGTTCACTACTTATGGATATACAGCATGAGACATGAAGTGAGTAATGAGGATTAATTCAAAATCTGAGCCTGCGGCTTACATACAGCAATGCAAATCTTGCCTCTTCTCCCCAGCAGAAAATTGCATGTTCCATGTAGTGTACAAAATTTTATCTGGCGGCTATGTAGATAATAGAGATGCGACCTTGTGTGATGTGTATGCTAAACAGCTACTCTAAGGGTTAAGCTCTTAGGGTAAAGATTTCTAAAGCATGGAGTAATTTGCTAGCATCTCACAAAGTCTCAGTCCCTGTAACTAAACTCTCACACCTATTTCAAAAAGTTCCTCTGTGACAGCAATCTTTGTAACTGTTCTTACTTTACCTGCTTCCAACTGACCATAAGCTGCAGCAGACAAATACTTTAAATTATCATTGTCAGAAAGAAGAAAGAATCTTTCTCTTGTAACACCCAGAAATGTCGTGTAGAAAGTGGCAAAGAACTTTCCACTGAAAGGAGCCACTCTTTGCAGCCTGTGGAAATGATTGGGAAGTGGATGGCAACTTTATGCGTCCCTTAGTTTATTTGTTTGGAAACTTGATAGTTGTTGCCAAATTCTTATAGGCTAACAGCCTCTGAAGAGGTTTTCATAAGGGGGAAATAGAGTTTTTTATCAAAGGTTTCTTTCTGTCAGAACAAATGAGATGTTATGTTTGTGCTGTGGCCAAGCTGTGGTGGGACATCTGGATGCTATTAGGAGAAACTAAAAAAAAAAAAAAATGCTATCTCATCTGAGCCAGGTAAAGATTCTTGATAGGTGGTTACAAGGCAGCTTTGCTGCTCTGGCATGCATTAGCAGTACTGTGGGAATGAAAAAACACATACTCTGTGCAGTCCATGTTTCATCCACAGAGCAAAGGAATTTCACAAAAAAAAGACCATCTACCAGAAGTGTCCAACTCCCATGTCCAGATAAATGCTCTCTGTTGTTGTCAGACAGGCTTTCTCCTGCAGGCTCCTTCACTGTAATACCTTACTCTGCAACATAGAGAAGCAGCTCTTTGAAGGCACGGGGAAATCTTATTTTGTTAACTCTGAAGTCAACAGCTGACCTGCTGCTCAGGTACATGATGAGGAATGGGGTCTTTATTGCCTTCTGTTCCCAGGTGACACAGGTGAGGGTCTCACCCGGTCCCTGGATATCAGACCTGCTGAGGGGAAGTGTGCTGCCAGGTAGCTGAACACCGCCTTTGCCAGGGCTCCGAGCAATCCTTTGCATTGCATAACAGAGCAAAGCGTCAGCCCACTGGGAGCCTAGATTTGTACAGTTCTGCAAATATATATAGGAAGAGAGGAAGAAGTCAAGATTTTTTTTTTTTTTTTTTTTTTTTTTTTTTTTTTTTTTCCATTTTGTCTAGGATTAGATGTTCTTTGTCAAAAGTTATATGGGGTTTTGCAAGGCAAGACAGCAAAACCTAGTGACAAATGGAACAGTAAATACATAACTTGAGATTCAGCCGTGCAGATCTGAGGCATCTGCTTTATTAATTTCCTACTCTAAAACCTAAAGAAATTTTGTATTAAAGCAAAGTTTATTGGGAGTGAAATTTTCCCACAGCATAGAAACAGGCATTAAAAATGTACGTTTAAAGCATATTTATAGGCAATATCTTTCCTCCATTGAATTAACTGAGGCAAGACTTTATAAAAAATTGTAACTTTGGGCAATATTTCTAGGCTAATCCAGCATAATACACTACAGGGCTTTTTTTTGGAACATATGAGAGTTTGAAGTTAAATAAATACAGTTGTACTGCCTCTGAAATTCCTCTCTCTATGATTTTTTCCTTTCTTTTCTGCTAGCTAAGCAGAGAATGAAATGGTAACTGATAAATTTGGCTATTTAAATCCAAAGCTTTTTGTTTTTTCCTCAAAGTGAGCATTTTTCATACGCTATAGTTTTGCCAGTAAAAATCCACTGCTTATTTGATCAAAGACAACATGACAGCAGCCTCAGGGTTTTTATGCAGATAACATGTCCAGGTCTGAGAATTATTGAGGATTTATTTTCATTCAGCTCATGTGCTCTCCTCTGATGGCTGCTAGAACTTGTAGGGCCAGTGCTGATCCTGGAACAAGCACCAATAATTATGTTGCTTTTCAGAGGCAGCTGCTGCTTGTCCTGAATCTGAATTTGGCTCCAGGACACCAGAGTTTTGGGTGCAATCCCAAGCTGACCTGGAGATGAGAGCTTTCTATCCTTGCTAACTTTATAATCTCTCCAGGTTAAAATTCTCTCCTCAATGCTGTTCTCCAAAGAAGGCACTTGTAGTGGAGCATTGTTTGTGGTCCTGTTGAGGTTAATGGCTGCACATTGCTTGGCCCTACCATAGGGCATATGTTAGCATTTGAAAAAAGACATTGATTTAGATGTTCCAAGGAGGTTCCTAAGATATATAAAAATGCCGTTTTTAGACTAGAATTTATCATAGTGCTACAGTGGAGTTTACCTTCTTTTAAGAAACCATGTGACAGATCAGTTGTATTCAGGACAATTTTGTCCTGCTTTGCTTAAATATACACGGGCAGAAGTAGCATTTTTTTTCAGCCATATGAGCTGATCATTTCAAAACCTTTAACAGGAAATTGGGATTTTTAATCAGTGTGTGGCTTGTTCCTCATGAGCAGTAAACAATGCTGGTCCTCTCTGACCAGAACCAAATGAGTGGGAGGTGAGCATCCCTCAGGACCAGTGTTTCGTTTTTGATCTGAGTTGGGCAGAAATTGCTTTTCCACAGGCAGTTTTTGCTCTCCATCTGATGAAAACTCACTGCAGTCCAAGCTCCAGTGAGCATTTATCACATTGCAATTAGCAGAGTAACAGGCACTATAACCCCCTCTATGCAGACTTGACATATTACAAGACTGTTTGCAGGGAGAGCTCCTGCTCTTGACCAGAGTGGTAGAATCTCAGCCTGCAGCATCAGCCCAATGTAAGAGACATCCTACTAAATCCTAAATTCTCACAGCACAGGCCTGGGATTTTGCATCTCTGTGTGTGAATGAATGCTTTTCATTCTAAAGGTGTTGTAGACATGGGTTAAGGAGGGGTGGTTGTTACTCCTCAAAATCACTGAGAGCCTGATTTTCATGAGCATTTAGGAACTGATCTATTTATCTGCAGAGTACAGCATGCACTCAGACACTGGACTCTCAACATGTTACCAGTGAAGAAGTCATGCTAGAGAATGCAGTTTGGACAAGGAGCAATTTTCTGAATCCTGTAAGGTTTCTATGTAATTACTGTTATCAATAGTATTAGAACATGTAGGGGATTTTCCTAATATGTAGACTAGAGACCAAATCTAGAATTCACTTGTAATGCTTTCTGGCAAACTTTCATCAGTAAACATTGCCTCTAGTTTATCAGTCCTCTCAGTGGCAGGATATCAGACCCCGTATTTCTTTACCAGACAGGAAGGTCCTGCTATCATTGCTTTTTAAGCCAATTGCTACTCTCTGTTAAGAACAGTTACGAGGACCTTCCCTGACTACCCCATTGTCAGATGCCTGCAGATAGGTTTATTCTTATTTCTTAGAAACACTGCATCATGCATAGGTCAACCACTTGTTTGCAAGAGCAGGTAACAGAATGCATGGTGGTAAATTCGTTTGAGTTCTACACACGGGACCCCCTGTCTTTCAGACATCTCACATCAATTTTCAGCCTCAGCCCTATTGCTGCTATTGTGGAAGTTTGAAATTCATGTCCTTTACAAGAAGAGAATTTATATATATATATACATATATATAGTGGCTCTTTAAGGCCATCTTTGTTCTACCAACAAGATTCAGAGAGTTCAAATGTCCCAGGACCATGTTTTGTCACAGCCCCTTTGAAATCGTGGCTCCATTACCAATAGCAAACTCAGATTTTCTACTCCTTTGCATTCAGCAATTCCCCAAATCCTTGGTAAAAGCCTTGAGTCCTTGGTCAGTCCTGCCAGGTACAGTACTATTATCTTTTCAACATACAGTTTTATTACTTAGGGAATGGAAAAGGGGTGAATACTTTGAAAATCTGACTCTGTACCTTGTCCTAGGGCAGCAAGAGCAGAAAAAGAGCTACTGGAGCTATTCATGAAAGCAGAAGAGAACAAAACAGGCTTCACAAACAGTATTGCATTACTGAGTTATATTCTAGTCTCATAAAAAATGATGTCTAGTGCATTCTTCATTATGTGTGGCTTCTGTTTGGTAGCTTACCCTGAACAGGCTCCCCAGGAAGGGACAGTGAGCGTTTTTCTGCTTGGAGGAAGAATGCAGGAGTTAAAGAAAAAAAGAGGTGCATAGCAGGGGTCTGATGCCAGGAATGCCAATTTGTCTTCAGATCTCATCAAACCTCTTATTTACACATGATTGTATTTGACCATGAAATGCAGCAATAACCATTACCAATTGTGTCCAATCAAGCACAAATGGATGCAATGACAGTAACTTTGTTTTTAACATTCACTGGCTAGGAAGAACCTGTTCCATTGCCACAGAAACACAAGGTAAAATTCCAAAAGGTGTTAAAAGTGAAAAGAAATTAATGTAGAGCTTCAAGGTCAAACTTCATGATATATAAAAATTGTTAAATCTAACACTACAAGTTAGTTTCAAAATGGGTACATATGTGCTTAAGACCTAGGGCAGTGCAAAAATGGGTAAAAATATAGAAGATGGTGTAGTGTGGTTCCCTTATTCACTGTTTGAACCAGAGGGCTGTGGTTAGTATGTTAGAGGACACTAAATAACACCATATACACTCATGTATTCTTATTGGAAGTTTCGATTAGCAGGGTTCCCACATCAAAATTCTACAAAGCCCACTCTCTCACATTTCAAAATGATTATTTCATACCTCTATATCAGAAAGTGTATTTTTAAAAGGTTTTAAATTAGCAAGAGAGGGAATTTTCCCCCACTTTCCCTGAAGAGAACATTTGGTTGCAAATGATTTTATCTTTGTATTCCTTGCTAGAATGTAATCATGTTTAATCCAGCATTTTGTACTGCCTGGTGTGAGGTAAGGCACAATCGAGCTAGGAGTTAGAAAGACAGAGTACTCATTAACCAAAAAGCAGATGTTAGCCAGCTGGAGAGTAATCAGAATAAACTTGCATAGCCTTGCCTTTTTACTGGTCTGAAAGGACAGCCCCAGAAAGACACTCTTCAAAAACCAAAGACTCTTACTATGGAGGTCAGTTTGGATGGAAGGGCTATTAATTACTACTGGGGATGTAGGTGGGGTGGGAGAGAGATAACTACCTGCTCTGTGTCCTGGGGAACCTCATGCCAATTTCTTCCTGAGACCTGACCTTCAAGACACCACACTGTCACTGACTCCATTGTTAGGCTCAGAACTCATACTATGCCCTTGTACTGTTTTTCATTCCACCTGATTTCCTTTCATTTTCTTCAAACAAACTGATGTTTCTGATCTCACTTCACAGCTTTAGGAAGAAGCAGACAGCTTTTCTGTTTACACTAAAAGGAGCATGGAACTGGTGATATCTGCAAATATCAATAGCAAACTAAGTAAAAGATATTTGCTGGGGATAATGACTAACTTTTCAGTGGCAAAACACAGTCTCTTTCCAATGCAAATGGTTTGAAAAAAGTCTAAGAAGTTTTACACCTGGAAATACACCAACCATTTTTTTAAACTTGTTGCAACTTTTCAAATGTTGTGGTTATTCAATCTATTCCTCAACATTCAAAGTGAAAAAAAAGTGATGGTTTATCAATCCAATTAAAGACTTTCTTAAGTCATTTTTTTTTGTGTTATGAGATTTATTTAAAGTACATGCCTGTGTCCTCACCTGCATGTAGATCAGGCTGCAATGAGCAATAATCATACAATAAACAAACAATAAAACACACAAACTTTTCATAAGATCACCCCACACCATGAATACATTATTGGTATCCATTGCATTATGTTCCATAACTGTAGACACTGAAAGGAATGGGATGTGAATCTCTGCAGATTTAATGAATCTCATAGATGTGCATCATGATGTTTGTCAGACTTCACAGTGACCAGACAGCAATCACTCGACAGAGCTTTTCTGCATTGCCATGGTCATGAGAACTTTAGGCAGCAGCTTCCAGGGGAGCCACAACACCTCTCTGTATTCCGCAGGCAGTGAGAAATACTGGGAGCTATAGCAGAACCTTCTGGAGAGCTGATTTTGCAGTAGCATTCGTCTCAAGTGAATCCCACACAAGGATATAGATTTAGAGCAGCAGAATGGGATGGCATTTTTGTTTCACAGGTGATACAAAGACCACCTTGCCCTTGTATCTGAAGTTTCATGTTGACAACCATCCTGTGTTCCCTCGGTGGGATCAAACCTGAGATGTCTGCAGTGTTAAAACCTGACACTTCTAATATAGCTGTCAACAGTTAGGTGACTTTATACTGGATATTGATTTGCACTAATGTCTCCTTATATAGTTATATTTATAACTAGAATGTTTATATATATATATATATATAATATTATACATATTATATATATACATACATGCATGTGTGGCCACAATACAGAGAAAAAAAAAAAAAAAGATCTCTGCATTTATGTCATCCCCAGAAGGTAAAAGCAAGGCACATCTCACAGGCTTTATGCTGCAACCACCTTTGCTGAGCTAGCTGTGTAGTACAATCTCTGAAGATTGCTGCATTTTATGTAATGCCTGATAAAATCTGTGTAACTCTGTAGTGCACATGTCCCTGTAATTTCCCTGTTGTTTTGGTAGGTGGCAATGAAATATGGCTGTAGGCATCGACAACAGCTTTCAAAAGTCTTGAGTTAAATCTTACATACTTTCCAGTTGACTGAGGACACTTCAGTTTGCATCTGTAACATTCATTTCTTCTATATTCTGGAAAATGAACAGTTGTATCACAGTCAGCTGACAACTGACATTAATGAGGACTACTGTTTGAAGTCTCAGGAGAAATACCACAGATTCAACCAAACTTAGAAAATAATCTGGTTCTCACTCTGGAGATACTCTCTTCGAGGAGAGGATCAAGAGACAATGAAAAAACTGAGAGTTAGGATGGCACTGGTGCTCCCCGAGCTGTACCTCTTTTGCAAATAGCCATACAGACTCCAAGCCTCTTGAAGTCAACAGGAGTCTGTCCATTATCATCAGCAGAATTTGAATACTACCCAAGGACATATCCATGGTGGAGGCTGTCCATCCAACAAGATTGCTAATGGTCACTTAGAATTCATTTATGTGTAGAAAACTTTAGACTCAGAACACATTTGTTTTTAAGCTTTTAATTTTGAAAACATTGAAATAAAGCAGATGAGTTAAAACTGCAATGCTTCTACAGATGAACATATAACAAAGCACATGCTTTCACATTCATATTTGATAAAAGATCCTTTGATACGCACCTTTATAGTAAGAACAGAAAGCATGCTATCTCATTAAAGGTATAATGTAAATTAGATTATACACATGCAGTACTATAGTATGGCTGAGAGTTTCAAAATATCTAGGTAAAACTGGGATAAAGGAAATGTTTTTATTAAAGGTCAGCACTATACTCTGGACAACTGAAAGATTTATTTTGCTAAGATTACACATCAGGTAACTGTACTGCACAAGGCAGTAATATGAAATTCAAAAAAAGAGAAAGGAACTTTTCAAGTTTAGAAAAAAATATGAAATTAATTTAAAATTCAACTTTTTAAAATTAGGATAGGTTCCATGTTGGGATCTCATGTGCTAAGATCAGCTCTCTGCATGTTCCTTGCCAAGATTGCTGGTATTCCCACAGATTTCTGAGACAGAATTTCACTCAGGATGGTTTTTTTTTATTATTTTTTTTTTTTATTTTTTTTTTTTTAATATATTTGGAAAAATCTAATGCTCTTGCTGCATTTACTTCCCACAGAAGGTGAAGAAGAAACTGTAATGTCAACCTCTTCTTACTATCACATACCAAATATTCCACATTAAAACTATGCTGACTTCATGGGAACATGGGCAACTAGCAGCTGCTTGTCTGAGCTACACAAATTTACAGACAGAAAAACTGCATTTATATACATGTTTTTGTAAATGTACCTAGAATCAGGAACAGACTGGAGGGTAAGGAAGCAGAAAAAGGAGAGGAAATACTGCTATGTCACTTTTAGTCCTTCCTTTTTACCTCCTCCCAGGCAGGTTTGGCTAGTCCATATGGTGTTATGGTGGAACTGCTGTGACTCTATGCTTTCCTCACCTATTTTACATATATAATTCTGTTGCACTTTTAATCAGTTCACCTGGACTACCCAAATTCTTCAAAAATATGTTAGCCTTGGAACGTAATCTACTGCCATAAACTGAACCCTAAAAAGTACGGGCAGGGTTTACCATACATATACTTACTCTTTAAAGAAAGTAAATACCAGCAATGCTTACAGACCATGTTCATCACTTGTAGTAATGCATCTCTCTTTACAGGAAATGCTTGTTCAGGAATGACCTTTTCTAAACCGTGTCCTAAATTACACGGTGACTCAGAGGCTTGCCTGATTTCACAGTCAGATAACTAGCCAGCAATAGGGGGTTCACAGCCACTTTAGTCAAAGCAACCCCGTAATACAAGCTAATGTTAAGTGTAGTTTTTTAGAGAGGTCCCAGAGCAGCTGAAGACAAGGGCAGCTGTAATGGACTCTCCTCTGTTTAACAGCTTGAAATGATTTCCATCGCTGTCCTAAGGTTTTCAGATCTCTCTACAAACATAGAAGGTATTACTGAGTGTTGAATCTATGGAACTATCCCAGACTTTCTTCTTATTCTTCTTTTTATGCTTCTGACATTGGAATGAAATTGAAGCAGGAATCCAAATTCTCATTTGGGCTTGTATTGACTATGAATGCAGTGCTTCATTCCCTCTTTGACTGGGCCTTGTTTTCTATCACAATCTACATGTCATTTTTTTTCCTTTCTCACCACAAAACCAATCACACCCACAAGGTTTATCATACTACTAAACAGCAACACCACTCTGTCTATTTCTTTACTGTTGGAGCAGCTACAGGTTTGAATGTCCAGCCAACTGGTTGTGAGGTGATGGTGGCTACTGGCCATTACCCAGTAACACCCTTTTTTTGTTGTTGTTGTATTTTTTTTTCATCTTGACACTGGTAGAAGAGGAATACCAGTGAATAAAATCTAGGCTAATACAACCACAAGGCCAAAGGGACATACTATCTATTTTCTTACTTTCCAAATCAGCAGGGTCATCTAACAGGCTGAAAGCAGTATGGATGTTGGAGTATGTGAATGGCTAGTAAGCAGGACTTGAGAGAGGATCACCCTGAAAGACACCTGGTATCAAACTAAATGAAGTTCTGCTGGGATCTTGAAGAGTCACAGATGGGCTGGGGACTTCCTTCTGGGTGGCAGAGGCTTTCTTACCTTCAAGCCAGTAAGTTACCATGTCTCCTTTCCCCTGAGGAAGAAAATGAATCATGGGGTTATAATACCACCCATCATTTTTGTAGTAATCTTCTCATATCACCTTAAGTAAGTCCCAAAAGGAAGCTGATGTGCCTGTCAGCCATTTTACGCATCGGAAAACAGGCACAAAACCTTGCCTTGAAAGATTGTGCTCTAATGGTGTAATCCATGGTCTAATCACCATGGATTAAAGCAATTATTTGAAGTCCCATCCAAAATTGTGTCCACAAGTATACTAGTCCCCTTATGGAAGTGTTACTATTTATATTTTCTCTTAATTAACATATTTGATTTCAATAAGGAATGATTTGACAAGTAGTACTTCCAAGCTGGGCTTAGTCCTTTACTCTCTGAATTATCAGGGCTGTCCATTAACAAGCCCATGGAATTGGTCCTGATTTAAAGCCTAAGCCCCTCTTTTAATGGTCAGGAATTTAAACCCACAGATTTTGAGATACAGAGGACTGCATGGGTTAAAATTCAGGAACTCCAGAGTACTTTCACACTCTCTTCTCTGAAAAGCTGAGTATAAATGTTGCATACACACCTTGACTTGTAAATTCCCACGGCATACTAACACATACTCTCCAATCTGCTCCAACAGCTGGTATGCACTTGAACTGCACTGTATTTTAAGAGCTGGAAAAAGAGACAATTGTCATATTGTTGTAATGATTTAGCCATTCAAGACAGACATATATCCCTCTGTGTGCCAAAGAATTCAAGGCTCATTAATGAACTTCCTCTTGCTTTTTTCATGTCTTTGCTGTCATTCCTCTGTTATTTGAAATGTTCACACACAAGCTCCAATATCCTGGCCTCTTTGTGAGGGCATCTCGGGACAAATACATGGCTGTCAGCAAACTCTACTCTTCACATCCTGCATCCAATATTATTTTTCTACTCCTCATAGCCACCTGACTGAAATTACCGATAAGCACCCTTCTCATCTAAGTGAAGAAAGCTCTACACGCATAGTTTTACATCATGGTTAATAAAAACCCAGTGCTGCCTTCACACAAAATGTTTTCAGCAAAGTCTAACCACAAAGAAAAATGCATTCTTGCTCTGTCTCCAAGCCTGTAATAAAAACAGGGGTAATTCTACTATAGTTCCACTATTTGTTTATTTATTTATCTATTTGACAATGTTTATTTCCTTAGCTGAGAAACTATCTGTACCTAAACATTGGCTGTTTGCCTTTTGAAAATGAGAGAATAAAGATCAAAGAGAGGACAGATAGTATGAGTTCAGAATACTCCTGCTTTTGGGAAAAAAAAAAAAGGCAAATTTTTGCACAATGTGGAAAATTGCCCCCCAAATCTTTTACTTTCCTTTAATTTTTCTTTTTCATTTTTTTTCTTTTATTTTCCTTTTTCTTCTTCTTTGTGGGATACATACAGAACAAAAGATGAAATATCAAGAATGATGGAAGTAGATTTTGAGATCATCACTTTTAAAACACTTTCAGTGAGACCATACAAGGAGCCCAAAAAGAGGACGAGGAGGAGAGGAGCTTTTGGGGAGAGTGACAGGAGGAAAAATGCTGTGTGTGTTCCACTCTAGCTAGCATTTGCTTTGGAAAAAATGTTTATAATGGTAAGAAGGAATGGATCTGGATTGATTCTCAAATCCCTAGGCTAATCCTCCAAAGTCATGATGTAGGACCACTCTTCTGCCTTCCTGCTTTGTTTTTAGTGGATCATGCAAAATATGGAGTATCACTTTCTGTCCTAAAATTAAATTTGACAACACCTCAGATTTTGCCTAGTTCAAAAATTCATTTTAGAAAGCATCACAATGTAAGCCATAAAACTATTTAGCTTCATTTCATGATTGAAAGAAACAAAAACATGGCATCCACGATGTCTGGCCTTGATTAATTCCCTCATTTTTTATTATTTAATTTAATTTAATTTAATTTAATTATTTTTATTTTATTTTTCAAGTTCTTGTTTTTCAGACTAAAATATTTCAGAAGCTGAGATTCAGATACTCATACTGGCTAAAAATAAAGCTTGTTAGCTATACATGGGGTCCTGTTATTCCCTGGGAAGAAGTGAGGATACCTCCGTGGTTTAATCTACAGAGATTTCTGTCTAATCTCTTTTTTTTGGGAAACACATATATAACCTTCTATATTGGCTAAAGACAGACACAGCTCCCATGGCGTCTTACTATCTCCTGTATTCTTCATGGGATGAAAGTTATCAGTTAAAAAAAGTATTCATGAAAATATTTTTCCTATAAATGCAGCTGGGTGCAAGGAAAGAATATAAACAGTTAACCTATGCATTTAACTCTTTCTTTTATCTTCTCCAAAATCTGATTCTTGTACACCATTTCTTACTGTAGAGAACTGCAAAGCCATGAAAATCCCCCTCTAAGACTTGGGAAATCGAGGGGATGGTTACAAAGGTTGTAGAGATCAGAATCTGCAAATTTGGCTACAGAAATCAACACCATCCTTACAGAACTTGCAGTCATTGAAATAGGACAGGACTTGACATTTCTCAGCATAACATTTTTGCAGTACTCATTAAGGGGTGGTCAGAACTGCACCTGCAGTTTGCAGCTCGATACCTTCACTGGTGGATTCCATCCTGGAAGCTGTGTTCACAGTATCTCCAAATAAACAATACCGTGGCATTTTGGTCCCAACAACCCCAGCTACAACTGCCCCTGTTAATAAAATAAAATAAAATAAAATAAAATAAAATAAAATAAAATAAAATAAAATA
>NC_048926.1:75136756-75206045 GCF_011077185.1 Oxyura jamaicensis | reverse complement strand
TAAAATAAAATAAAATAAAATAAAATAAAATAAAATAAAATAAAATATGTGGTGTTTTTAAATCACATAGCCATAGAGCCTCCTGGCTGCTTCCTACATTTCCTTATATCTCATTTATTAACAAGATAAAGAAGAAATGCCAATACTATCTTGGATGGATTATACATCATGTTTACAGATGGCTTGCAGAGAACCATGAAGGGAACTGCAAAAGGGCATCAAAAGAGAATAGTGAAGGAAGTAAGGATGGGGTGGAGGTACCATGCATGAGTTTCTGCACCTGCAGAAATCATTTTTCAACACTACAAAAGAATATTTTGTAGGGCAGGGAAATAGGAATGCTCACAGTAGGAGCTGCCCACAAAACATTCCACACAGTCATGTGGAAAAGTGGGAATAGGAAACAACCTGTTCTTGCTGAAGGCAAAAAATGACCATGTGCTTCAAATATTAGTTTTGATTCTTTCATGTCAGCCCCAGGGGATCTGAAATACAGAAGATCTGATCTTTGCTGAGATAACATAAGCCACTCAACTTGCAGATGCTGAGCTGCACAATACATGTCCGACTCTGTCTATCAAAAAGGAGCTGCAATCACATATCAGCTTAGATCAGGGAGCTGGGAGTCTGAGAGTAAAGGCTAGAACAAAGACTGAAGGAGCAACTCACTGTTCTGAGAACAGAACAGATGAAAAGGACAAGTAACAGACACAGAATGCAGTCCCCACTTAGATCAGTACTTTAAAGTACTGGGGCCATGCTGTACTTTCAGTGTTGGATTCCACAATGTTTTCCCAAAGTTACATGTACCCAATAACCTATTCTGATGGGATGACCTCTATAACGTGCTCCATCCCATGCCAGGAAATTTGCTTCATTTTTAAATGGAGAGGAAATGACAGTACAGAAACATTTATTAAACCACAGGGGGATTCTTTCACAGCCCTCTCAACACACCTGAATGTATTCCTGCTCTTATCTGTAGAAGGGTGTTGGGCTTGTGTGGGATCTTAAACGTCTTGCAGACTGCCACAAGGTCTAAAGCCATGCTTGCGATCTCACCGGCATGAAGGATCCCATTCTCTCTGGGAACTCCAGACACTACCATATCTTTAAATAACAATGCAACTGTGTTAAACTTTGAATTACAAACATAATTACCAGATGCTGCTAAGTTAGAAAAAAATAAAAGCACTATTTCTTCATAACCCGAGGCACAGCTATACCTGCTGTGCAGAGACAGACAGAAACAAGAGACATACAGAGCAACAGCTCATGTATGTAATTACACTGCCTCTGAAAAACACTGGATTTCCTTATTACTGTTCATAAGGCATATCCCTCCCTCCCTCTCCTGAGAATCTTTGGATCTTTCAAATGGGACAGATAGTGGGCAAGTGGCTGCTTAATACCTTTTGTCTTTGGGTATATGATTCCCACCAGAACCTGCTCTGTACCTACTGGCAGCGACTCTTACTGTGTGGGTGAAGAAACATGTCTCTTCAGGATTTCTCAGGTGCATTTTTTTCAATAATTCTGTGCTCTATAAAGTGTTGAATCAAAAACCTAGCTTGATTTATTTTGTTTTGTTTTAATTCTCTACTAGCTAAAGAATTCCTGTTTGTCTCATCCAAAACTGCTGGATTCTTCTGGGTTTTGGATGAAACTCAGTTATAATGGAAGTCATGTGCCAGAAGGTTTCTACAGTGGCAATTAAAATGCTGTTTTCCTAAAAATCCAAAAGGAATAGGCAGCCAAGTTTTCAATTGGGATTAGTCAGTTGCCAAGGTTTAAATTCAGACCTTGCAGGACATAGGAACTAAATAAACATCAGGGATTGTTCACTCAGCCCAAACATCCCATCCATAACATTCACCAACTGTAGAACTGATGAAATGCATGTAGGAAAATGTTCCTAAAGATTGCTAAGGCTGTGCTAGGACTTTTGCCCCAGTTGATTTGTGTATTCTCCGTGGTAATAAACTTTGCAAATCTCCTTCACTTGTTCTTAATTGTTATCAGTCTCTACCCTGATGTCCCATCATTGCCCACAATTCAAGGAACTTACAGGCATCTCCTATTGTTTCCACCTTATAGACATCATAGTTATCTATGATTTCATCAAAAGCGGTATAAAGCTTGTTCAATAGATCTACCACTTGGTAAGGTGTGCTGCTGCTGGAAAGCTGAGTGAAGCCAACTATGTCACTGTAAAACACAACAAAAAGAACATAGCCACTGTTTTAACCACAACAAACCGATAATCCCAGGCACGCAGTAATAATTTCCCAGTTGAATTAGCTCAACATTTCCTGGAAGCACAACACAGCCCAGAGAAAGCAGTCTAGGAGGTTTCTGGAGAGCGTGGAAGATAGCTTCCTGACACAGCTGGTTAGAGAGCCTACCAGGGGTGGCACCCTGCTAGACCTTCTCTTCGCAAACAGAGAAGGACTGGTGGAGGATGTGATTGTCGGGAGCTGTCTTGGGCAGAGTGACCATGAAATGGTGGAGTTCTCTATTCTTGGCGAGGCCAGGAAGGGGACCAGTAAAACCACTGTACTGGACTTTCGGAGGGCTGACTTTGTGCTGCTGAGGACACTGGTTGGTAGAGTCCCTTGGGAGGCGGTCCTGAAGGGCAGAGGAGTCCAGGAAGGCTGGGTGCTCTTCAAGAGGGAAATCTTAATGGCGCAGGAACGGTCTGTCCCCACGTGCCCAAAGATGAGCTGGCGGGGAAGAAGACCAGCCTGGCTGAACAGAGAATTGTGGCTTGAGCTTAGAAGAAAAAAGAGGGTTTATAATCTTAGGAAAAGTGGGCAGGCCACTAGGGACCACTATAAGGATATCGCGAGGCTGTGCAGGGACAAAATTAGAAAAGCCAAAGCTCATCTGGAACTCAATCTGGCTACTGCTGTTAAAGATGATAAAAAATGTTTTTATAAATACATCAACACAAAAAGGAGGACTAAGGAGAATCTCCATCTTTTACTGGATGCGGGGGGAAACTTAGTTACAAGAGATGAGGAAAAGGTGGAGGTGCTCAATGCCTTCTTCGCCTCAGTCTTTAGCGGCAATACTGGTTGTTCTCTGGATACCCAGTACCCTGAACTGGTGGAAGGGGATGGGGAGAGAGATGTGGCCCTCACTATCCATGAAAAAATGGTTGGTGACCTGGTACGGCACTTGGATGTGCACAAGTCGATGGGGCCGGATGGGATCCACCCAAGGGTACTGAGAGAACTGGCAGAGGAGCTGGCCAAGCCGCTTACCATCATTTATCAACAGTCCTGGCTATCGGGGGAGGTCCCAGCTGACTGCCGGTTAGCAAATGTGACGCCCATCTACAAGAAGGGCCGGAGGACTGACCCGGGAAACTACAGGCCTGTCAGTTTGACCTCAGTGCCAGGGAAGCTCACGGAGCAGATTATCTTGAGAGTCATCACGCAGCACTTGCAGGGCAAGCAGGTGATCAGGCCCAGTCAGCATGGGTTTATGAAGGGCAGGTCCTGCTTGACGAACCTGATCTCCTTCTATGACAAAGTGACGCGCTGGGTGGATGAGGGAAAGGCTGTGGATGTGGTCTACCTTGACTTCAGCAAGGCTTTTGACACCGTTTCCCACAGCATTTTCCTCAAGAAACTGGCTGCTCTTGGCTTGGACTGGCGCACGCTTCGTTGGGTTAGAAACTGGCTGGATAGCTGGGCCCAAAGAGTCGTGGTAAATGGAGTCAAATCCAGTCGGAGGCCGGTCACTAGTGGCATTCCCCAGGGCTCAGTGCTGGGGCCGGTCCTCTTCAATATCTTCACTGATGATCTGGATGAGGGCATTGAGTGCACCCTCAGTAAGTCTGCAGATGACACCAAGTTAGGTGCGTGTGTCGATCTGCTCGAGGGTAGGAAGGCTCTGCAGGAGGATCTGGATAGGCTGCACCGATGGGCTGAGGTCAACTGCATGAAGTTCAACAATGCCAAGTGCCGGGTCCTGCACCTGGGGCGCAATAACCCCAAGCAGAGCTACAGGCTGGGAGATGTGTGGTTGGAGAGCTGCCAGGCAGAGAAGGACCTGGGAGTGATGGTTGATAGTCGGCTGAATATGAGCCAGCAGTGTGCTCAGGTGGCCAAGAAGGCCAACAGCATCCTGGCCTGTATAAGAAACAGTGTGGCCAGCAGGGCTAGGGAGGTGATCGTCCCCCTGTACTCGGCTCTGGTGAGGCCGCACCTCGAGTACTGTGTTCAGTTTTGGGCCCCTCGCTACAAGAAGGACATGGAGGTGCTCGAGCGAGTCCAGAGAAGGGCTACGAAGCTGGTGAGGGGCCTGGAGAACAAGGCTTACGAGGAGCGGCTGAGCGAGCTGGGCTTGTTCAGCCTGGAGAAAAGGAGGCTCAGGGGTGACCTTATTGCACTCTACAGGTACCTGAAGTGAGGCTGTAGCGAGGTGGGGGTTGGTCTGTTCTCCCACGTGCCTGGTGACAGGACGAGGGGGAATGGGCTTAAGTTGCGCCAGGGGAGTTTTAGGTTGGATGTTAGGAAGAACTTCTTTACCGAAAGGGTTGTTAGACATTGGAACGGGCTGCCCAGGGAAGTGGTTGAGTCACCATCCCTGGAGGTCTTTAAAAGACGTTTAGATGTAGAGCTTAGGGATATGGTTTAGTGGGGACTGTTAGTGTTAGGCCAGAGGTTGGACTTGATGATCTTGGAGGTCTCTTCCTACCTAGAAATTCTGTGATTCTGTAACATTATTTTATTTCAGTGTTTCTTTGGATGAGGATCTTACAGAATAGTTATATCTTCAAACATTTGCTTAAAATGAAAATAAATCCCTCCCATTTAAAAGGACTGACTGACCTAAGTCTTTCTGCTTACAAATGGAGTAAACTTTTTTTTTTTTTTTTTTTTTTTTTTTTTTACAGCTAGACTTTATTAGTCTTCGGTTTTAGATTATGTACAAATGAAGAAAGAGAACTTAATCTATCCACTTATAACAGGTGAAGATGTAATACAGTTGTTGCTTCAAGCACACATAACCACACCAAGTGTCAAAACCTGTAAAGGCATGTGGACTCTAAGCAAAGGTATATTTCCTCTATATAGCTAAATGCTGGAACCTGTACTTAGGCCTATCCTGTGTAATACATACATAAAGTGATTTTAGAGCTCCGCTGTAGTCTCATTTTTTATCTGCATTATTTTATTTTTTTTTAATTTAAAAAAAGTGAGAATTTTGAAAGACATTCATTTGCAGAGGCAAATGTCGCCACCTGGTACAATTAGTGGTATTTTGATAGAGAATCGGTGCTCAGCTAGGAGCTTAACTTCTGCTAAGAGCCTAGATGTTTCTTCCGCAGTCATTTCTATTAATATATTTCATTTTTATTTACCTGAAAAAGATGGTGGCACTTAAGTAACTTTGAGCTTGTGCACGTTTTCCCTGCCTGAGATCATCTGCTACTTGCTTTGGCAACATACCTGTTATAGAAGATAGCATACTGTTACTATTTTGACTTGGATAAAAGAATACAGCAATCATAACATGCTTGTTTAAAGGTATAAAAACAATGTTCATAAAGGTGAAATATTTTTAAGGAGAAAACAGTCCAGCAACAAAATCTACTCTGTTGTAAGGTGAGAATTCACAGTAAATCTCACTGATAACAAACTCAGATTTTTCAGATGACCCATTATTTTTTAGTTACGATAAATCAATATCTATACATTCCAAGCTTGTTTATTATCTCTTAGATTTTCTAGATCTTCATTATTTCTCTGATCTTGCACTTTCATGTCCTTTTCCTTTGCCTCTCCTAAGAGTTACACGTATTCCACATTTCTTTTATAGTGAGGAATTCCAGATTATGTGCTTCCATCAAAAGTAACATCAATCCAAAAGCAATTCCCCAATATTTACAAATATACAGAAGAACTGCTAAACAATAAGCCAGAGCATTGCAGATTATCCAGTCAAAGTCTCTTGATATTAGTGCATTGACTTTTACTGGGGGGAATATAAAGAACAGTCAATATCTTTTCAAATTTGCAAGGAACATATGCATCAATTAATCACCAACTAAACATTATTTATTAATCACCTATGAAGGCATTTCTCTGTTTGTAATCAGAAATTTAAAATCAAATATTATTGAGAAGAATATCCTGCTTTTTTTTTTTCTTTTTTCTTTTTTTTTTTTTCTACAGAACTTACTATATAGCAGACGATCAGTCTTCTGTTTTTCATGCATTAAATCCTGAGTTCTCTCAGAAACCAGTATCTCCAGGTGTTTGCTATATTTCTCCATCTAAATAACGTGGAGAAATGCACAAAATAATCCATTTACTGAAACAGATTCACAGTTGAATAGGGTTTAAGCATTTTAATTATTTTGCTTTGAAGATATTTAGAAAAGCAAGGGCCCAGGTCTGAGGTAAATAAATTTTCCTTAAAAAATCTAAAGACAAGATTTCTCCATAGGTTAATTCATGATTCCAGATTTCAATTTGTTGCTTACACCCAAGAGGATCAATCCTAGAGATTTCAGAGTCTATGTAGAAATTAGAGGACAAATCCAATACAGAGATCAAGCTACAGATGCATATTAAAATATGTTACCAAAACCGAAGAAGCAACCTTTTGCCAAAATCTTACAAAGCTCTTTCATAAACTTTCCTGCCATGCTATGCTATGCTATGCTATGTTTTTTGCATCCTTGCTCTGTGGGAGGCAACAAGCTGTGGAGACAAGAGTCTCTTTTTTCTCCTGGTGGGCTTAAGATGCTCAAAATGCATCTGTATACTTTGGTATGCAGGGATTCTAATACCCCCAGCTCTGTAAAACCACCTAGCCGCAGGGGAGGGAGGCTGTAATTTCATGCAAGTGCATAAAAAAAACAATGGCATTTGAATGAAGAAACAAAAGCGTTCCACTGTAAATAAGCTGGAAAATTTAAAATTTAAGAACTGACAGAAATGGGCTGAGAAGGAAAAACGGGCCTCAACAGAACTGCAGGTTTTTTTTTTTTTTTCCAGCTCCAATTACAATTAATCTGCTGGAGGTGAGTAAATGACTGAGTGTTCTTATCAAATATAAATGAGATCAAACAAAAAAGAAAACAAAACACAACACATACACAAAACCTCACACCAAACAAAAGCAGAAGTAGAGATGTGGAAGCCATTGTAACCAGATTAATTTGAATTGGATTAAAAATCTAGAATTACCAGAGTCATCATCATGTCAACAGGGCTAACTTTATTAGGATTCATCTTGTATAACATTTTCTTGATTTTTTCAAATGTAGGCCTTTGGACTGGATTATTTTTTCTGCACTTTCTGATTAGCTGTGACACAGAAAGAGAATGAAAGAAACAAACAGCCTTTTGTCATTTCATGCACAGGTAGTGTTTCCAATTAATACTATTTTTTTTCTTGGTGCTAAAAATGTGTGTGAAGCCCTATCTAAAGCTTGTGAAAAATAGTAGGACTATACTGAGGTCTCCTGAACTATACAGATCTATACTGTATAACTGAATGAAGAATGTTAGTTCATGAAAATTCAGCTAGGGGAAATCATAAAGTAGATGTTCACATTCCTCCCACCAAACTCTGCTTAAGCTCTTGTCTTGTGTTTTAAGATATTGTTATGCAATTGGAGTAGCATGAAGACTTGTCTGTACAAAACAGTCACAAGCATTTAAAAACTCAAATACATCTTTAAAACATTAACTTCCCACTGAAATCCAATACTGCTTATGAGAAGCTTGATACATTTAGGTTGTTACAAGCCACAGAAGATTAATTATTTAGCTCTTAAACTGAAATAAGGATGCCACAATTTTGTTCTGATTTAATTGAACAGAGATGGAGTGAGGTTTATTTTTAGTCAGTTTGAGGCTACTAAAAACATAGATCTTTTGCATAAGAATCAAATTGAACTCACACTTTGCCTGAAACATATACTTCAGAATTTGAAAGCACTTCATCTGTAAGCTAAACAGATAAAACTAATATAAATTATGTATGGAACCAACATGTAAAATAAACTGAAATTGCACACAAATCATGACTGAATATTAAGAAAAAACAACAACAAAAAAGATTATTACACTGAAAATCTGAGGCGACAAATTGACTGCATTTTTTTTTTTTTAAAAGATGTTAAAGCAATTTCATTGTGCTTTGTTTGAGATGTGCTTCTTGATTTCTGAGTTGCTTACATTCATTGCCATGAAAGTTCAGTCACATTTCTTAAGTCTACTTCAAGTAGTATTATATCTCACCTCTATGTAATCTGTGGGACATGGGCAAGAATTCTCAGTCTTCCCTGAAATTAATTCTGCCAAAGGTGGACACCAAGAATATTCAGCTGAATGCACATCATCTTTCTAGAAAAAAAAGGATTAAACAAAGTTGAAAAAGTGGTGTGTTTTTATATATCCTTTTGACAATACATTACTGTGATCATCATTACTTTTATGACAACTTCCCATCGGCAGAAGATCACTTTTATTTTTAAATAAGAGGACAGAGAGAAAGAAAATAACAATAATAATAATTATATATATATATACACACACATATATAAAGTTCAGTCTAATCTGACCAGCCTTGTTTATAAGCTTTTTCATTGCTGGAAGGGTTCAGTCTCAGTGTTTCCACCAGGTAAACTAAAAATTAATACCTAGCAAGACATTTGGTGACTTTTGAGAATCAACAAGACCTTTACTGGTCTGTTGTCACAAATCCTTAGAAGTGGAAGAATGTCAGTTTTGAGTTTTAGTTTTTAGAACTATTGTTGTGCAAATTATTTCAGACAGTATGTTGTTACGTATTCAGAACCTCTGGTCTCACTTTCAAGGTGCATGTTTTTGTTTGCCACTTAGCACTGATCGTGAGACACATGCAAATAAGAAATTTTCCTTTTAAAGAGGTCAGTTGCTCTTTTAAGATATTCTTACCAGTGTAATACTCCACTGAAAGTGTCTGTGAATGGCAGGAAGGGCAAGGAATAACTGCAGACAAAAGATGCTAAGGCATACCTTTGTCTTCACATTTAATGTCAGAGAGCTGACACAAAAGCAATTTTGGAAGTATTATTTTATAATAATTAATATTATTATAAATATAAAAATATTATTATTAAAATAATTATATATTATTTTCTTCATACACTCTTATTTAAAGTCCTGAAGGGAGACTGTTAGGTTTATGTGAAAGCCCTAGTTGCATGTTCCATTGGAACTGAATTTGCACCAAAAAAAATCAAGAGGAAAATGGGTGTTTAAACAAACACACACACACACACACACACACACACACACACACACAAAAGTACAGGTGCTCAGCATTTGATTTGTATCTTCAGCAGAAATGGAATTAAAATTACCAGGCAGACTTCAAAGTTCACCTTTACTTACTGGCATAGGGTCACTTCTTGTGGCAATTTCTAGTAAAATGATGGCATAACTGCAGAATAAAAGGAAACCAAAATCTTAATGAAGTAACAGCTAATGGCGACAGTGATTTTAACTTTTGGGATTTTTCATTCTTCCCAAATTTATGACTGAAAGCTCAGTATCCCAAAAGAGAGGATGGCAACTTTTCTGCTGTTACTTCTCAGTGTTTTTGGAGATACGCCTCTGATAATTTAACAGTAACCTTCTTACACAGTTACCATTCCCAGAGATGAAGCATTTGAGTTTGATGGACAGCAAAGCAATTTTCTCTGGAATTTAATAGAATCCAGAAGGGATATGTTCAGGCACTACATGACAACCACCTATCAAACATACAGAACAGGTCTGTGCTGTAATCAATGGGCAGGAGCAGGTTCATCAGAATCATCATCAGGAAGAGTGGTCCCTTTTTCAGCATAGATCACTGTTCTGGAAAATCTCCGTAAAGTTAACAATGAGACACAGTGTGCAGAGCAGATTGTATACAGAACAAATTTTTCCTGCTTCTTTCTGAGTGATATTTTCATCATTGACATCTTCCTTAGATGAACCAAGGTTAAACACATTCATCAAGGGTGAGGAATGGAAAAAATGAGTTAATGACTTTGTGTTCAGTCCTGTTGCTGAATTCACAAGATATCTTTTGGAACAGTGATCTCTGAGAAGCCAACAACTCCTCCAGCCAGCAATACTGATAAAGCTATTCTTGCCTCTCTGTATTTCAAACTGTGTAACAAATAACACACTATATGCATATTTTCCTGAATACTTTTATTCTTATGGGGAAAACTGCTTTGCAATTTGTTGTATTGCTAATGGTTGCTCTGCTCAGCATGGCATCCTAGCCATACAATGGGTATGGCTATCCATCTTTTGTACTACTGGTAGGACACAACTAATAAACAGAATAGTGTGTATAAACCATACTGTATTATGTAGAATTAATCTGATGACATTTTTATGTTCTTTTGGGGGGTGATTTGGTAGCAGAAAGGATTACCAGTCCTGGTGAAACAGCAAAGCTCAGATTTTTCATGGAGAATGATTAAATGATGGTAACTCCAAGAAAGCAGTATTGATTTCATTCATCTTTAGCAGCAGTGTTCAAGAAAGGTCCTAACAGAGCGGAAAGTGAGATTCACATAACTATTACAAATCAAGAGAAGCCAATCTAGGAGAAACTGTGACTGGAAACAGCCTCTTCAGCTTTATTAGGAGGTTCTTTCATGTTCCTGTTCTCATTTCCATTTTAGCTTTCCCATCTGACCAACACATTCCCTGGAGAACTCTAAAAGCATATGGTTCATCTGTAAAAGCACACAAAATTATAAAACCTGCAGTCTCTGCTCTTTCTTTATTTGGGACATATGTTCAGGAATGTTAATGGAATTTTTGCACAGGAATTTTTGACACTGAGTATTTCGAGACTAGGTCACTACTTCCCGGTTGGTGATCCCACACATTTATCAGGAAGTCTTACCACTTGCACAGTATCAATGTGCCACAAAGATACCACAGTATCAATGAACACAAACTCTGATGAAATGCAGAGTCTAAGACTAGCTCAGTTAAATAGAAAAACCTGTTAATACTACAGGATACTTTTTCTTCAGTCTCTTTTTCTTCATCTTTCTTCCCTGACTTTATATTTCATCTCTTTTTGTCTTTTTCTTTTTTTTTACCAAGCAAGGATTATCAGTACAACAAAAAGAGACCTGGATTTTTTTCAGACACAAGAACTGACAGCAAGATAGGTTCAGAAAGCATTCACTAAACCTGTCAAAAGTTCACTGTGTATTCATCTATATGACAAAATAAGCTGTTAACACTATTTTAAGAGGAGTCCTTGGCAAAAAATGGTTTCAGGAGACCAGGTTGTCTGCGAAGTCAAGTAATGTCATCTAACCTGAATATGGGCTAAGAGTAAACCAGGTAAGTAGCAAGGAAATAACATTTCTTGGAAAATAGAATGCTTTCTGAATGTGGAGCAATGATAAATTGCAATGCATAAGATGACTTTAAAATTACTGCTTAGTTGGAACACAGTACTTTTGAAGACCAGGCAATACTGAAAAGTAAGGACCTCCAAAGGACAGAACAACTATAGCCAAATATATCAGCACAGTGACAAACTGCTTTTAGATGAGCTATTTTGAAGCAAATTAAAATGGCATATTTGGACCACCCATAGATTAAAAATAAAATAAAACAACAACAACAACAAAACACTACAGAGACCTCAAATTCTTATTTACACAATCTGACCTGATAGAATAGATTAAAATAATAATGTCCTAGCAGGTATCATTATTGTATATGCACACCAGGGAATAACATACATGAATCCAATAAATCTTGTGTTTATATACAAAATCACATCTTCACACTACATGATTTTTAATGTATCCTAATCGAAAAAAAAAGGAAATTTAAACAACATTTTTCTGCTTCTGTAACTAAATTTTCAGTAAAAGCCCTACAATAGTCACTTAAGGCCATAAGCATTTATTGTGGCCCAGTGTAGGACTCAGACTTTTTGATAAAAGACAGTAATATCTACCCTTTGGTAAATGTTGTTAATAGACAGTGCTAATAACTATGCCCTTGTCTAGTCAATCTGCATTTTAATCTTTGTTTGAATTCCAGTAGTTTATGTTCTGCTAGCTACTAAATTTGCCAGATTTTGCATATTTGCCAATCTGCTGTACTGGGAGAAGGAAAAAAAAAGGGGGGGAGGAAGGGGAGGACAAAAATTTTGTAGTCCCATCTGTCCTACAACTTCTCCTTTGAACTGCTTTTATCTAACTACTGGAAATAAGCACAGAGGAAGTATCACTGTTATGAAACAGCACAGACCAAGAACACGGTGCTGCCTAATAGAGAAAATAAGTGGGAAAAGGAAAAAATATTGATGATTTTTTCCTTAAACGCAGTACAATACCTTTTTTATTAGATTATTATTATCTGAAAATTCAATACTAATCCTTTTTATCTGAAAAGTGGTTGGATCTCCTTTACAATAGCTTGTTTGGCTGACAGGTTTAGCCTTCCATCACTGGCAAGGCAAAACTTGATAGCCAAATAAGTGATTGCAATGATCTCCCACAGAGATTTTCAGAAGGAGAGGGATTGACCAATTCACTTGTACATTCATTCCTCTTCCTAGCTCTAGTTTTTCTCTGCAAACCAAACATTGTCACTGTGTGCATGCAGCAAAACTATGTGTTTACACAAATTATAGAATGATGGAATGCATAAATACATTATGCCTCCTGGAAATTTGATGCCATTAACTCTTTTTAATGTTGCCATTATTGAAAATCGTTTTTAAAATGCAATCAAATATACCCCTGGGATGACGACAGAATTACACTGAGACTAACAGTGATGAAAGAATATTTGACTTGAGATGGGATTATTAAGTGAGAGAAACAGGAATTTACCTGTAGACGTCTGTCATAGAATTGGGTTCAAAGTCTGAAAGGGAATGGATTTCAGGAGCTATGTAAACTTGTATAAAGTGCTGCTGATACGAGCTCGACCCTTCAGGATAATCTTCTTTTCTATATGACTGCAAACCATAATCTAACATGGAAGAAAACAAGAAATAAAACTGTTCAGCATTTCTCTGAACACACATGAATTGGTATATAGTGACACAACTTGACAAAGGAATTAATTTTCCCTCTTTGAAATACTCATCTCTATGTAAAAATGATGTGTGCCTTGTGGCCTTTTGTCTCTAAAACAAATGTAAGATCTGGACAGCAAATACTTGGATGAGATTGTTTAATACCCTTTTGAGTAGGACAGTTAAACTTAAGGGCCGCTTCCAAGTGGAATTATTCTATGATTTCATAAAACTACATTCAGACACAGTAGGCTCCTTTCAGTGCAAGACTTCGTACGCAAATGTAGATTTCTGTTCTACTCATCCCCCGATCCTCAACTGTGACAGGTTGTTAGAGTAATTACAAGTTAGACAGACTAAAGCTACTAGAAATCAGATGGTGAGCTTTACTTTCACACCACTAGCTTGAAAACAAAGGCAGATAAAAGTGAAACATTTTTGTAGCTACACTTTCAGCTTAACACAGAAGAGGCTCTCAACATCTGACTGCATTGTAGAGGAGAAAAAAACAACTGACATCTGATTTCTTAGACTCAGCTGTCTGCTGAGCGTAGGAGGGGCAGGATGAAGATCTCTGGCTCTTTTATGGAATGACCTCTAATTAAGATGGTCCTAAAACTTCATTCTTCATATTGGTGCTTATTGGAGTTTTTCTGTTAGTCACCTTATCAGTTATTTGTGAGTTTTATTTTGCATTATGAAATCTAAATAAACCAAGAGTATTCAAATTCTCTACAGTGTTACCAGTTAACTTCTCAACAATCTCACAGGGACCTCATCTAATTCAGAGAAGCAGTGCTAATATGATGCAGCTGATGTAGTCTGGCTGTCTCTCTCTTTTTTTTTTTTTTTTTTTTTTTCCTCAGAAAAGGAGCAAAGCAAATATTCCTGCAGGCAGAAGGATAATAACGGAGGTAGAGAAGCAGCCATGGCCTTGTGTAGGGACTGTACTCATAGGATGAACCTTTGAAAGATAAATCAGTTGCTGTTGTTTTTAAGATAGCTGCAGGTTATAGAGTGTAATAACTAGTTTGGGAAGTGAGTAGGAGAGATGAACATTGCTTCCATTCCCTTTTGCAGCTGCAGAATAAAACACATTCTCCACAGTTTTTCGTGCCCCCATAGATTGCCCTCCTGTACCAGGAGCAGGACAGATCTGTAGCTCCATCTGTGGGAGAATAAAATTCAGTTTTGTTTACAGGACTGCAAAGCTCTGTGTTGAGTCTTCTTCTCACCATAAACTATCTTGTGTTCACCAATCAGTATTATTCCATATCTTCATAGTGAAGTCCATGGTTAAGGTTTTCTCTCTGCATCAAAACTGAGAATGAGACAGAGTTTCTGCTCATACTAATGTTGATAGACTCCAGCATTTAAGGGATCTGATGTGTGCATCAGTAACACGTTACAGGAGAGACTTGACATGATAATGTAACATGAAGGATGTAACATCATCACAGGAACTTTTAGTGAAGGATGTTAGTCAGCACTTCCACCAAAACTTCACATGGTCATAAAAGTGCTTGTGAACAGTGTTCAGTGTAAAATCTACATAGGTTAGTAGGTTACCTGGACAGTTCTGAAATTTCATTTATCTTCTCTTTACCTGCAATTTTACAAACCCATCGGTCATCTATCACACAGTTATTAGACTTCAACCGTCCATGATAAATTTTGTGGTGGTGAAGATAGGCCATTCCCTGGGCAATGTCAGTAGCAAAAGAAAACCTGAAAGACAAAACCCCATGAGCTAGCATTTCCACTAAACCAGATCTTCACACAGGAGTGGATACCAGTCCTACTGAAGCTGACCAAAAGGCTCCTTATGAAAGGCTCCTTATAACTTAAATAGCTTTAAAATCTGTCACTGCATGCCTGCTTTTCAGAACACTTGAAGCGGGTGGCTGAAAGCTCTCAACTCTCAATTATCTGGATTTACGGCCTTCAGCCTTTATTGAGACAGTTCAGTTTACTCTAGAACTTCTAGAACTTCCCAGTATGTTTGTATTCTTGCAAGTTCTTTTCAAATGTTTACAAAAGAAACACATTTTTATTAACTTTCTCACTTTTTTGTAGGGTTTCCTCCCTTATACTCTTTTTCTTTGCTGAAGGCAAACAATAGGCAGAAGTATAAAGAGCATGCCAAAAAGATTATTCTCAAAAAAATGATAGAGGTGCCTTTGTGAAAGTTTCATTAGGATGCTGTGCTCATTTTCTGTATTGGTAAATAAAATAAAGCATTTGGAGGTATGCTAATCATTTAACTTATGTACTTTTACAGTGTTTTTTAATTAATTGCAGATGCTCAAGATATTTGGGAAACGGATGAATGGAAAAAGGGGGGTGAGAACAGTTTTGCAGAATAAACAGGGGTGGGTCAAAAAGTCATTGGCTTAGCATGACCAGCGCTCAATGTATGATTGCTCAAAAATCCAGAAGACATGTTAGGCTAGATATCTGAATTCACTGTCTTTCTTCTTTCTTCTCACCATATTACAGTGTAGGTCTGTCTCTCCAAGTACTTTGTTTATATTTAGAATATTGTCCCAAACAGCACATAGCATCTATCAGCATAGTTTGCATCTTTTAGGTTTTCAATTTATTTGTTTATTTATTTTTACCTGAATCCCCAGTTCAATGGTATGTCTTCATTGAGCAGAACATCACTCAGGCTGCCTTTGGGGCAGTACTCTGTCACTATGGCAACATTGGGCACTTCTATACAACCACCAATGAATTTGCAGAGATTGGGATGGTCGAGTTCCCTGTAAAAATTAACATAAAACACAACACATGAACAATTTTTGTGGATGTCCTTCCTAGTTTTTTCAGAGTAATGGAAAAGCCAAATGCTTTGTATTGAAATATATAAAGAAAAGTATAACAGGCCTAAGGAGATTTTGATCTAGTATCAAAGCAAAGTTTGAAGAAAAGAAGAATATTAATTTATAGTAAGCTTTGGACAGATTGTAACCTCTAAAGAACTAGTATAAAAATCAAACAGCATATGGTTCTCAGGTTTCCCTTCTTACCTTACTTGCTTTACTTCCTTACGTATGGATTTGGTCAGCGTGAATGCCTTCTTCATTATTTTCTTTATGGCCACTGTTCTACCATCACTGAAACAGAATGAAATGCTGTTCAGAGAGTTTTAGGCCAACTTCATAACTTCATAAGGCTAGGAAAATGGACTGGAATTTTTTTTCAGAGTGGGTAGCTTCATATATCTAGAGATGAAGCAGGGAATTTGAGCATGTCCATATGCAGGCGTGAATCTGAGTCTGAGTACATGACAAGGCTCTGCTTCCATGATAAGGGAGGCATTAGTGCTTATATTCAAGTATCCTTGATCTGTGTTTGCCATTTGAAACATTAGAGTATTAGAATTCATTTAGGCAGCTGGATGATAGAGTAGCAGCAAAGGAAATGTCAGAGTAATACCCTGCTATTCTTTATTTCGCTGTCTACTGTTTTGGAGATCCACCATTGATATTTAACATCCTTCTGCTCTCATGGGATGAAGCATTCTCTGCAATGAAGCATCTGAGCTTGACAGATAGCAAAACAATTTTCCCTTATAAGAATCCACTGCAGATGTATGCAGGAACTTAACTGATACCCACCATATAAATGCACTGACAAACTTCAGCTCATATTACCTAGCTGTGCTCTACCCGCATTTTAGAAAAAGGGCTGCATCAAAACCTTGATTCCAAATATATTTTAACAGTAGCCATTATTCATTAACAGGTGTAAGACACATTATGCAGTCATACCCATGTAACAAGTCCAAAAAAGAAAAGGAGAAATGATAATAGAAACAAAATCCATCAAGTTACACTTTCTACAGCCAGTAAGCAGTACAGAGGTCAAATGATGATATTAACTTACTGGATTTCACGTAACAAGAGAAGCACAAGCTTTTTGGAATACCTGTTGACAGCAAAGTTGCATGAACCAGAAAGCATGGTGAAACAATAGGATAATAGATATTGCAGAAAATGAGTAATATATTGACTTACTATCTCCCAGTCTGGGTGAAGTACTGTTTCTTGGACGCATTAGCAGCTGCTGTGCAGGAGCTCAGAGCAGTGATAGAGCTGGTATTGGATTCACTAGGTGCTGGGGGAGAACTCATCATGCTTCCTGTTGCTGCCCCTGCTATGGAATCTAAATGAGATGTGGGATTAGTAAAGGCAGCTGAAGATGAATATTATTACCAAGGTAGAGACTCCAGAGGCAGACAAATATAAGATTTCCCAATATTTGCATGCAGAGCTGGTCTTATTAATACATAAGACAGAAAACCTTTTTTTTTTTTTTTTTTTTTTTTTTTTTTTTCAGAATGTGACTATTGCATAAAAAGTCAAAACACCTCCAGATGCCAGATGTGATGCACTGCCAGTGATCTTTCCAACCAAACCTCAGGATTCTATGCAAGTTTCTCTGCTTTCAGCACTATCAGCCCTTGCTGTTATGGAGATGTAGAGGACAGAACACAGGGAAGCAGAGCAAACTCTGTGCCAGATTTTAACAAGTCTATTTGGAGCTCCTAGAGGATTGTAAAGTACAGGGATGTGGGAAGTGATTCTGACACCAGAAGGAAGTCAGTGAAGAGCAATAATACAGTTAGATGAAAAAATCAGTAATCTCAACATTTTCTTTCTTTCTTTATTTTTTAATCTGTTGACTAGCTCAAGGTAACAAAGTGTACTTCAAAGAAGATTTAATGAATTACATATCATTTCACAATCTCCACCAGGTCTGGTCAATTACTCTCAGCATTGACAAAATCTCCCAATTCTCCCTGGTATCATCAGTATGCAATAAAGTGCTGCTGAGGAAGTTCAGCATCTCACCTTGCATCAGGACTGTCATGTTCCCACACCACAGTATTATCCACATGCAGTTCAAAACTGGATTGACATTTGGAGTCTTCCTATGGCATTCTACTTAGAAATATATTAGAGATCCCTGAGATAATTCTGAGAATATATATATAGGTGCAATGGACCTTAAGAGGAGTAATTTTTCACACCACAGGCTACATACCCTGGCTGCAACACTGCTGATGTATTTCCATGTGAATAACTGTACATTTCAGGCCACTGTGGCTACAGCTGGGTAACTCTGTCTGGAGGAAACACTGTCTATTTCAAAGTCTCTTCACATTATCAGTCCTCATTACTCTAAGTTGTTAGATATTTTCCTAACTAGGTCTTAAACAAGGAGGTATTTAAAAGATGTTTAGATGTAGAGCTTAGTGATATGGTTTAGTGGAGGAATTGTTAGTGTTAGGTCATAGGTTGAACTAGGTAATCTTGGAGGTCTTTTCCAACCTAAATGGTTCAGTGCAGTGATTCTATGATTCTGTGAAAATAGTTGTTTTGCAGACTTTTCCTGAAGAAAAAACATAGTTTTCATTTTGGATTTTTAAAATTAATTGTCAAGCATTATTTTTTGATCATGTCTCTCATTTCCCTTATTCTCTTTCTATTGTTTCTCCTCCTTTGTGGTGTTTATGACCTCTTATAATTGACTAACAGCTGAGAATCTACTCATGTTCTTTTTTTACATATTGAAAGACACTTGAAAGTTCTACTTCCATTTTTACAAAATTGGATTGAAATTCATTTTATGTACTCAAATTAATTTCTAAGTCAAAGTCTGTTCTTGACTGCAACAAAGATATCATATTAAAACTACACAGAAATTAATGTTCAAGTCCAAGGCTGAAAGTATCTCTACTACATTAGCACAGTAATGTCTTCACATTTCTACTAGCACCACGATGACATAACACAGCTAATGCAGATATATTTCTAGCAATACCCTGTAGAGACAGAAAACAAGAGACTATATATCAGCTCAGACCTACCAACTTCAGCAAACTACAGATTTACCTCTTCTGAGGGTCTAGGCACTACTCTCCTTCTAAGTGCTAAAGCACTGAACAGCAAAGCGAATTGTATAATCTATATTTATTTTAAGTGCAGCATAGGAAAAGATAAATAACATCTGATTTCATTCTTTTTTAGTTACAACAAATTTAAAATATATTTTATAGCCTGAAGATAAAATGAAAAACAAAACAAAACAAACCACCTCAGGTCTCAATGAATTACTTGTTGCAACAAATGTGCCAGAGTTCTCAGCATTCACTGAGAAAAATTAAGATCTTATTATGTCTTTCATTTTACTTGTGCAAATACAGAGCAAACTAGTGAGGCCAATTATACAAAATCATGTATCCATTGAAGCAAGAATAATTTATTTTATCCAAGTCCAGAGGTTATTTGTTTATTCTGGGGTAAGTCTTTTTAAATTGACAAATCACCATAAATAATAAAGAAACTAAAATAGCTTAGATTAAGGTTTCAGTAAAGAAAAATTCTAGTAATCAGCTCAGAGAGCTTACAGGAATTAAACTTTGGATACATCTTTCACAAATTCGTACATCTTTTGCAAGACCATTAAAACATGATGTAATTAGGATATAGATTAATTCTTAAAATTATTAATGCAACTGATAATAGTAACAAAATGACAAGTTACTAACCTTGTTTGATGCATTTGAAGTCTATAACCCAGCTCTCATCCCAAAACAACTTTTGCTTCTGATATTGAAACCACTAAAAAAATAAATCAAATTCATTCTGTATGTAGCTCTACCGATTTTGAAAGAATTCATCTAGAGATTTTTTTTAATATGAAAATTTATAAGTATCCCCCAAAATTATGATGTTTAAGCATACAATTTACATCATACAAGTAACATTAGAACTAATATTCCCAGAGGAAAACAGAATCTAAGATACTTGAAACAGTGTATTCCATACTCTGGAATCTAATAACGTAGTATTTTGCACTTTTAAACTTTTTAAACTCTTTCCATTATTGTCAATACTTCTTATGCAGTGCATTTAGATCTCAGACTGGACGTCAAATGAGTTGTGTACCTTGCCTCATGCCACGGAAATTTCCTGTGCTGCCTAAACACATGATAAGAATACTCTAGTGCCCAGACTCAAGAAAAGCATCAGTACATGTTATACCCTGTAACAAAATTACACACTGACCAACAAATAAGACCATGTTATGTCAAATACTCTAGCATAAAAAATATTATATAGGAAATACTAATAATTGGCTTATTAGTATTAAAGACGACATAGGTCTTGTAAATAGCTGATTTACTGTATTTGCAAAACAGATACAAGAAGTCTAAACAAGTGCATTTAAAAGATGAGCAACAGATTAAATTACACAGCTGCATACATGCAATCAGTACCAAGATAGCAAACCAAGGCCACATTTCACCATCACTATACCATTTTATATAGTGTAGAATTGAACATTAGAAATTATGAATCCACTGAAATAGGTAGCAAAAGTCCAGATAATACTCAAGAAACATGGTGTGGAGACTGAGCCCATATTTTGGCAGAAATTTATGACTGCTATTGAGCTCATTAAATAAAGATGAAGTCATCCCATTTATTTCAAAGGGTTTCTGAGAAAAGATATCTACATTTTATCTTGTAAAGGTATGACTGAACAAAGACAAATCAGCTAGAAGTGACCACTATGTTTGCTACAGACACTTAGATCAAAGGAATCCTCTCCTTTGCTTGAATGATTAAAGATATTAGATTCCCAGATGGTTCTTCTTATGTGATATTAATAACTGAATTGGTTAAAAAGATCTTTCCTATATTGTTTATTCATCACCTCAATAATTAAAAAAAAGCTATTAAAGAAGTTAGCAGAATGAATAAGTATATAGCAAAGAAATAAAAATACCCCCCCCGCGGGGGGGGGGGGGGGAGTACACGGACCGTGCAGAGAAATAGCAAAAATAATAGGTAATTTTTGCTATATAAAGTAACTCTAGTTTTAGATAAATTTATGCAAGGTCAAACTCCATTGTCCCTTTGTACAATGCCAGTTGTCTTAAACTGTCTGAACTTCTCATCTGTTCAACCACACGTTCCTATCAGAGCATATTGTTTTATAGGACAGTTACCATAAGCACATTGTCACAGTGTCCATGTGGATTACAAATGCTCAGATAAGAAACAGAGACATGGAGTTTAAGGCTTGTTTTTCAGAAGTGTTTCAGTTCCTAACTTCCAAAACACAAAGGCACAGAACAGGAAAAACAAAAAAAAAAAAGTAAAAAAACAAAACAAAACAAAACAAAACAAAATAATTTTTTATTGAGGCTTCCTGACCTTTATGGGCCATGAGCCTTCTCCTCCCATTGCTTTTCAGCACATTCAACTACCTCAGATGCCCAGTGCAAATGCAGTATGCAATGAAAACAAATAAAACAAGACTCTGTTGATTTACAGGATCTATAGGTCAAACCTTAAATAAATGAGCTTGTAATTACAAAGCCACCATAATGACTCTACCACTGCACATATGCACCTGCTATGTCTTTGTTTTGAAATTCAGATATAATTTTTTCAAGATGTGAATATATGAGGAATACAGATCCTCTTCACTGTGAGTTAGTAAGTTTCATTATTCTTTCTTTTTTTCCATCATGAGTCTGTTATAATTGATAAATTTTAAGCAGAATGAATCACTTTCAACTGAACCAAACTAGTTCAGTTACACTAAGAAAATAACTGAATAAATAAAAAAAAGGGAGAGAAAAAAGATAGATCTTCTCCTTATTCCTTTTGAATGTCTAGGTATCAGTAAGTTAAAAATATAGTTGAAGGTACTCTATTACATGTTGTATTTGAACTCTAAGACTTAATAACCTATGGTGGACTTAATGCCTTTATGAATTTATCTAATTTGCTTTTGAATTCATTTATACTTCTTGTCTCCACAGGGTTCTGGAGCAGTTATCATAATATAATTTTATGCTGAGTGAAAAGCACTCTCACTTCACTGGCAATCCCTCCTTCCAATTTTGTGAAAGACTGCTAATAACTACTGCTTCTTCCTTCACCATTATATATCCCTCTGTTACATTCCTCTTTGGTCTTCTCAGGGGAAGAAGTTTCCTATCACAATTATCCTCCCCTCATAAAGAAGCCAAAATTGGTTTCTCTTCTAGCATGCAGGTTCAGGATGTGGAAGAAAATCTATACCTCTCTTGAGAGAACACTCATTCAAATTAGTGAAATAATGTAAATAAGAGAGAAGAAATAAAAGAGGAGAGAAAGCTTACTTACCAGGACCGTCATAATGAAGGCAGCGCAGACTAAACTTATTGGAAAGGCAATTGCTATCCTAGCATCAGCTGATAGCGGGCATTCGCCACAATCTGCTGGACATATAGAGCAGCCTTCTTCTTCCTCACAAAAGCCATCTCCACAAACTGATTAGAAAAGGAAACCCATATCAGGATATTTTATGGCAGTTTCATCGATCAGCGTGGTGGAATTCAGATTTAAATACATGGTTCCTAAGGTAACCTCAGAGTACCAGAAAGAATACATTTTGAAGAATCCAGAGATAGTACTACAGCAGCTGATTTTATTATTTTGGTTTTCAAAGTGATGTAGGATCTCTTTGATCAGATCAAACTGTTAATGACATGAGAGTCTTTGACTTTTTTTGTGTGTGTGTGTATAAATAATTTCATTACTGCTCTTTCTCATTGTCCATCTGTTTTTTTTGTTTGCTTGTTTTTCTGAGACAAGAAGTTCCTCAAGGCAGACATTGCCTTTTGAGTTCTTTGCACATATGTCAGCCCTTGAGACCTCCAGAAGTAGGTGATTCTTTCTCAGCAGCAGCAGACTGTGTACTTCAGAGTGAAACCTTGCAACCTGTTCTTCAAGGATTTATTTTCCTCCAAGGTCTTAAGAAAATTATCAGCAGCATCAGCCATGATTTTAAAAAAGCCCTAGAGGACAAAACTCCTTCTCCCATGTTATGAGTGCTGTTTCCATTTTACCTCTGTGCCTAAACTAATACAATTCTTCACTTCAGCCTCCTGAGACAAGCTCAAGATATTATTCTGTCACTACAAAATATTTAAAAAAAAAAATCCCGAACAAAACAAAATCCACTGTTTTTATCCACTCTGGAGTTTCTTTAGTTCTATTTTTTTTGTTTTGTTTTGTTTTGTTTTGTTTTGTTTTGTTTTGTTTTTGTTTTTGTTTTGTGTTTGTTTTTGTTTTCAATAACATTGAGAAATATAAACTTCCAGAAGAGTTGCTAACAAGAAAACTTTGATGACATTTCTGTTTAACCAATATTTTTCTTCAAATTGTGTGTTTAATTTCTTAAATAATACCCACTTTTTATATTTTGCTTTGCTAAGAGAATTGTTATTATTAGTTCTGCTCCCCTGCATATTGTTATACTAAGCTGCATAGAAGTCTGATGCCTTTGGGAGCAACTGGATTTTAATGTGAACAATGGAACCAAGCTGGGTTTCTACCTTTCCAACATGCCTAAGGCTAATCCGTACCCCCTCAGATTAAGAATGTCCAGATCTTTACAATGTAGTGGCTGGAAGAGTATTTTCATATCCCTGTCAATTGAACCCATTGGTCATGATATTTGACTTTATGTGTTTGGCAAGAATGGCTTCCTACTGTTCTAGCTTCTTTCACAGGTTAGAAGAAGCTCAAACAATTTTTTTCATTTTCAGCGTTAGAAGAATTTTAGGAAGATCTTTGTTTATATACAATTGTAAGGAAGAATAGGAGTCACTCTTGCTCTTGGTATCCATACATGAATGATAAAAACCTTTGCATTCAATAAGCAATTCCCTCACGTCTTTACTCGATATCATACCTACTGCAGGAAGGACTGTGGTTTTTGCTTCCAGAGCAACTTGCATTCTCCCAACTCTGATGTGTGCGATGAGAGAAGTCACACCCACATGAACCAAAACAACCTGCCAGATAAGTGAACAAAGCTGCAAGGATCGAAACTTCATTTGCATACAGTAAGTCATTTTAACAAAAATGATCCAATTATGGTGTCTTCCAAAACAATATGTGCATTTTTTTCAGAATCAGGAATGTCAGAGGTGCTTGGTTGGTGAAACAAAGAGTAGCAGGAGAGGCAAGCCATGTTGGAAAGCCAGGTCTGATTCCTCTCACTGGTGACTGTTCTTTCAATCAGGCAAGGCTTTCAGCCTATGCATCCCTGTCACATTTGCTTCCCTGTTACTTCTGCATGGTAGAAACCCCTAGAGATCATGATAACCTGCAACACAGTGTAGTCAGTAGCGCAGTATTTTTTTAGTACAAACAAACAGGTTAGGCTATTTTCTTCTTTCCCATCCCCCTTATTTCTACTAACTCCATAAGGAATAGCAGTATGAAAAGCTATTGCTTCCAATCGAGTCAGTTTCGAATTGGTGATACTCAGCCATATGCACTGCTTACGTATATAATACTGACAACAGTTAACAAGCCAGGAACATGCACATGAACTGTATCAAACTGCTAGCAAGTAAGCTTTGAAAAGAGCAAACCATTTGTTGTATACAACAAATATACCTTACCTTGGCAGTCCAGTTTCTTTGGCTCATTTTGCCAGCTGTAGATAAAGTGTGAGTAAATATCTGGCCATCATCAGGAATCCATGGACCACATATTCCTCCTCTACCCTTTATCAGACAGATCGGTTATGTCACTAAATGATGACACAATGAAAATCCTAGTCTCCCTTTTTTACCTTCTTAAAATGTCTTGTATTCTTTTTCAGAAAATAACAAATTCTATTAAAATGTCAAACAACATTGTTTTGTGATAAAATAAAAGATAGTAAGAGAGAAATACGCTTAAATTGAGTCAAAATCTCACAAATCTCATTATTGTTTAAAATACATGAAAGAAAATCTGGTCCCATATTTTAGCTCGAGTAATTCCATGCACCTAATATACTTTTTTTTTTTTTTTTCAGGTTTTGCTGCATTAGAACCAGAAACAGAATCATATCCCATATTTTATATTTTTTTCTAAAGGTATTTTATTGCAGATTGACTTTTAGTATGACAGGGCTTTTGTCTTTAACAGATCAGGAAGGGATCTATTATGTGTCAATGTCTGTTTGCAAAGCATTTCGCACTAAAGCTCTCAAAAAGTAAACTTCCCAGCAATTGCAACCACTTAGGATTATTTTGGCTGTTTCAAGATTGTGCATTATTTTGATGTTTCAAAAGGCTTAAGTCTGTCTACTAACTCCAGATATTTCCTCAGGAACCTCTTCCAATGCAGTGTAAAGCACAGACCTAATCCAAAGAAACAGCTCATGCAAAAAAAAACAAAACAAAAAAATGCTTTAAGGGTTACAACATTTAAAAAAAAATAGCACAACCCACCCTCACAATAATAACAAACAAACAAACAAACAAAACAAAACAAAAACACACTCACACAACTCCTTTTTGGAATAATGGAGAACACTCACTTTGAAATGTATGTTTAGTCTTACACAATGACACTTATCTGGCCTTCTTGCTGTATGACAGCAAACCAGTTTAGACTTCTAAGAAAGAACTGCAATATCTGCAATATTACAAGGAAGCCTGATGATGCATTTTGGCTACATGCTTTTATGTTTCACACACAGTAGTATCAAGCAGAATTGTGAAAGTAAGAAATAATAGACAGATGTTTAAGTTCTTCAGTATGGTTCTAGCCGAAAGCTTTGATGTGATGGTTCCAGCAGAGATTCCTCTTTCAAATAAAATTCCTGGTATCAGCTAAGGTCCTCAGGGAGTCATAAATAGAACAGTTCCATACAAAGAGGGCTGCCGTGAAGTAAACTAGAGTTCTTAGGAGGCATTTAGCCTTCACACAGAACGGTGCATGAAACAGCCACAAGACATGTAAGGATATGTTTACTATTACACTGTGTTTGATCATGAAGAATGTGTGAAGTTGCCACAAGGGAGATCAACTTGAAAAACTGGGCAACTGCATGAAGGTTGTTTTTCTGGGTAAGACTTTCCTCACATGGGAAAATGAAGATGAAAATTAAAAAGAAAAGGAAAGGGAAAAGGAAAATTAAAAGGAAAAGGAAAAAGAAGAAAAAGAAAAAAAAAAGAAAAAGAAAAAAAAAGAAAAAGAAAAGGAAAAAGAAAGGAAAAAGAAAGGAACAGAAAAGGAAGTTTGTTATTGTGTATTTCAATTCCTTTTTTTTTCTGTTGTTCTAATCAAATAAAGAAAAATCAGTTCATCTTAGCACCTGTGTATACAGGCTTCCATTCTACAAGTCGCAGACAGTGTGACTCACGCCAGTCGATGTTAGTAATTTAGGCAAATCATTCAGGTTCCCTCTATAAGATGCAGAGAGATAGTGATACTTGCAGCTGACAATTAATCCTACTTGTTTTAGAATGAAATGACCTATCTTTCTTTCTCTACTGACTGTAAAGAGATTTGAGTCAAGTAAACTTGAGAGATGTAACTAGACACATTAAGAATAATGAGTGCTTCTGAATACCATCTTGTACAAAAATACAGCTATTTGCTTTGCAGCCTCAGAATCAAGTGCAAAATTTTCTGAAACTGACAAATTCTCACATTTGTTTCAGTAAACTGTATATTTGGTCTAATTATAATAACAAAAAGACCTCACAAAAGTCATTGCAAAAAGTTTTTACAAAAGTTATTGCAATGGTGTTTCAACCAATACCACAAACAGGGCACATGAAGTCACATCCTTATACTAACCATGAAGGCCAAAGGACAGGAGTGAATGTTGGCATGGTGGACACAGCAGTTCTCGCCATTTGCATCTTTCCAGCTGGGAGGGCACTCATGCTCCTCACAGAATTCCCTTGCAGCAGTAGCATTGCTAGCCAAGGAGCAGAGAAAAAGACATAATTTTATATTCATTACTTATTCCTCAAAACTGTAACATGCACAAAAAATCCTGTATAGAAAAATGAGTAGCATAAACATATGCAGTGAGAAAAACACTGTAATGCCATTTCTTTCTCTTTTGTTTTACTTCTGGTTGAAGCACTCCTTGAGCAATGGAGATTGCTGTTAACTCTGGCAGATACTATACATCAAGCCGCTACCAGCCTCCACTTATGTCTAGAGACTGACTGCATGACCAGATTACTTGGCATTGCTACAACTGGATTAGAAGAACATACCACTTACTGTACTTCCACTATCAGAAATATGTGTCCCTGGTTACTGTCATTCTCAGTGTTTTCAACTGTATATGTGAATCTATGCATGTGATTCCTATTTGGCTTCAGTCTTTGCTCCACAACCTGAAGAGCCAATGATAATTACTACATTGGACAACAATATCAGATACAAATCCTAAAACCAAAAACTTAGAGAAAACAGTGGTCTATATGTTTAGACTGTTCTGCAAAGCAACCACAGAATCACAGAACAGCCCAGGTTGGAAGGGGCCTCAAAAAAACATCAGCTCTGACCTTTTGTGGGAAAAAGGAGACTAGATGAAATTACTTTGGACGCTGTCCAACTGCATCTTAATAACCTCCAGTGACAGGAACTTGAACACATCCCTGTGAAAGTTGTTTCTGTGACTGGTTGTCCTCACTGTAATATATATATATATATATATATATGTATGTATTTCTTGTATCAAGATTAAATGTCTCCCAGTGCAACTTCTATCCTTTGTCTTTTTGCCCCTTATCTTTCCCATGTGGATCCTTGTAAGGAGGCCTCCATCCTCTTTGTAGCCACCCTTGGAATACTGTGATGAGGTCCCCCGCTCAGCCTTCTATTTTCCAGGCTGAAAAGACCTTCAGTCTTTCCTCATAGTGGAAACCTTTCTTCAGCGCTTTGATTATCTTTGTGGCTCTCCTTCAGACCCTCACCAGTCTTTTTTGAATTGCAGGGACCAGAACTGGACATAGTACTCCAGGCCTGAAAAGTGCTAAGTACAACTAGTCATAGGAGATTATATTTAAAAGAGAAGACTACATTACAAGAAATATATATTAAGTTAGGATTTTTGGAATTTCATTACTGAAAGATGAATGTAGTTCCCTGGATATGTCACAACACTTTCTTCCAATGTGTTTTCTGATTTACACTTTCAGTTGAACAACAACTTCTGTGAAGTTGTTAAGAAATTTTTATTTATTTATTTATAAGAAATAAATGCAGTATGTGTACGTACTCAAAGAGCAGAATCTTCTAAATTCCTTAGTGATTTAAGAGAATTGGCTTCCTTGGAAAACCAGGAAAACTGATTCATTACAAGTGAAAACAAAAATGCTTTTTGATCACATTTTTGGATTATTTATTTATTATTATTTTCTATTGCAAATGGAGTATATGTCATCTTTCAATCTTCAATAAAATCATCCTGCATAACAGCTTTTACAATGTGAACTTCACAAAGTGAACACTCACACAGACAAAGAAGAAAGTTAGTTTTCTCACAAACATCTCTTATAGTAGCCAAATACAGAACAGAATGTGGTGAACTGTGGCTGCAGCCTCTGTTCCAGACATTGCTTTATACGGTTAGAGAACTGCTGTGTACAGTCCACTACTATAAGATCACAGCGTACTAGCATTTTAGTGATATAAAGTTATACACAGACACATGCTGTACTGAACCTGTGTTGTCTAGTTACTAACAGTCTCTGAAGTGACTGAACTTGACTCCTTTTGGATTGATTTCAATGCCACAGAAATTTAAATAAATTCTTCACTGAAATCACTGGATTCAAGGTTGGGCCAAACCCTTTATTATATTTATATTGTGCACTTTGAACATGCTTATTATTAAAACAGACATAGAACACAGTGAGTTTGGGACTCCTGCTAGAATTTCATTTATTTCCTCATGTAGAGAAGCTAACAAGTGACATTTAGAGTTGCAGTGTGACTGTTATACAGATGCAGGATGACACGTGTTGTCCTTGACTTGCAGGTGAACGTGCCGTGTGTGTTGTGAAAGCAAAGCCATTCCAGAGGGGCAAATATCAGTGCAAACACTGCTAGAAGAGAACTCAAGAGGTGCAAAGAATTAGCTAGAGTATGAGAGCATGTGTTCCAATTATGTTACAGAAAATGTCTGTGCATACAGACTCCCCATATACTCATAACCATGAAAACGTTTTATAGAAGGTATTACCTGTGAGAAAGGATTCCATTTTGCACTGCATATTGATAAAAGCCATCTGAAGCAAAGACTGCATAGGTCACATTGAAGAATTCCCCACTCACAGCCTTTTCTGGAGGCCTTTTCACCCATGCCATCTCCAGACCTAGAAACAATAAAATTATGAGCCTATATATTTGCCGTACTTTTCTACTTTACAGTTGCATACAAATGTAAATCTTTCTCTGTGGTATGGAACATTGTGTACTGAAAGAGAAGTAAGTGTAATTTTCATCCATTGTTCCTTTTGCTTCTTCCAAGCCCAAAATACTCATCCATTTTAGTGGCTGTGTAAGTATGCAGAAATGCTCATTACTACAATTCTGACATTCACTTAGAAAAGATCAAGCAATTGGAGAAATATGATAACAAGTCTGTTCATCTTATCTATAATAAATTTACTCTCAGCACAATGCACTGCTACTTGTCCTGATACACTTGCTTTGATTGCAGTGGGTTGCTCAGGCAGGCGGTGGAATCACCGTTCCTGGAGATGTTTAAGTAAAGGTTGGACGTGGTGGTTAGGGACATGGTTTAGTGGGTGACACTGGTGGCAGGGGGACGGTTGGACCAGGTGATCTTGGAGGTCTTTTCCAACCTTAATGATAATGTGATTCTATGATTCCTCTTAGATCAAGTAATAAGCATTGTTCATTATTCCTGGCTGCTTTCACTGAGGCACATTTTCTTATTGAAGAACAGACAACTCTAGGATACATGAAATTCAGTCAGAAACTTTAACCTCACCAGATACTACATATGCTAATTACATACTTAAGAAAGCCTGCTCTTTTTATAAAACGGTAACATCTAGAGCTGAGACCAGTGGGAGTACTGCTGCTCAGATATCTGTCATTTTCCATGTCTACACCCTTACCATGAAAAATAATTTAACTTGGTCATCTCTCTTGTCCCTGGAACACCTATTACCTGCTCTGAGCCTGGGAATGAAGTGAGATGAGAGGTGAGAACTGTTTTTCATTCATATTCTCAAACAATGCTGTAGTGGTTTGGGCTTAGATGGAGTTAATTTTCTTCATAGTGGCTAGTATGATAACGTGTTGGATTTAGGATGAGAACAATGCTGACAGCACACCAATGTTTAGTTGTTGCAGAGCAGTGCTCACACCGAGCCAAGGCCTTTCCAGGTTCTCGTGCTGCCTCACCAGTGAGGAGGCTGGGGGTGCACAAGGAGCTGGGAGGGGGCAGAGCCAGGACAGCTGACCCCAGCTGGCCAAAAGGAGGTCCCATAGCATGTGGTGTCATGTGGGACAAAAAAATAGGGTTGGGGAGTAAGAGGGTGGTGTTGGATAGGGCAGGGTGGGGTGATACTGCTGCTCAAGGACTGGTTGGGCATCAGTTGCTGGATTGTGAGCAATTGCATTTTGCATCAGTTCTTTTGTATATTTATGTTATTTATATTTATATTACCCTTTTCTGTTCTATTAAAGTGTCGTTATTTCAGTCCACAAGTTTTTACTATTTTTTTTCTGACTTTCTCCCCAGTCCACTGGTGGGGAGTGAGCAAACGGCTATGTGGTGCTTTGCTGTCTGCCAGGTTAAACCACAACAACTACAAAAATCTTTTCACCCCTTTCACCAGCCTCTTCGCATGTTGTTGGATGAAGGTTTTAATTTTTGGTATGTCAAATAACACGTGCAGACATGTAGCTCTCAGTTGGTCAGAAAATATTAAATCCATTCTGCAGAGGATGGGTAAGAGTGTTCCCATCCTGCTGTTCAAGAGATCCCCACTTTCTTGTTGTTGTTGTTCAGTTATAAACTCTCTTAATACTCCGAAGTTGTTTTTACAAGTGTATTCTTCACTTGCACTGTTAGTGAAATAAGAATTTATTTTTTT
Source organism: Oxyura jamaicensis (assembly GCF_011077185.1). Taxonomy (NCBI): domain Eukaryota; kingdom Metazoa; phylum Chordata; class Aves; order Anseriformes; family Anatidae; genus Oxyura; species Oxyura jamaicensis. Next base: position 75,175,015 of record NC_048926.1, on the reverse strand, counting down.
CCTTAAACATGATTTCCTTTCAAATATAAAGAACCTCTTGACATCACCACTCCCTTACAAAGTAGTTTTGTAAAAAGTAAACAAAGGTTAAAACAACAACAACAACAACAACAACAAACATAAGAAAACTCTTGCTACAAAGAGCAATTTGCTCTAAAAGGTGAGAGAGCTGAGGTTCAGAGAATGTAACAGAATGAATGTAGAAGGTCAGCATAAATTTCAGAAAAATTTCTTTCTACTCACCTTTAAAGGTCTCACAAAAATAAACAAAACTCTTATTTCAATGATAGATACTCCCACATCTAAGTGTTTTGAAGATCTTGTGTTACAAGTCAAGTTGACAGCAATGAAGTTGCCTTTCACTTTGCTTTCATAAGTGCCCAGGGATTGCAATAAGAATCACAGAGAAAGACAGGATAAAGCTTGCAGTTCATTCTAAGACTGGTTTAAAGCTTATATGTTGATCAAAAAAACTACTCATATTTGTTTCCTTTGTACTCAGTTCACACTGATTTATTAATAAGAATAGTTTCAAATGAGCTGTATCTTTTGATAAGCAGTAGTTTCAATGTTAAAACAATAGTTAATTCATATAGAAATAAAATCCTTGGTTGACAGTCGTCTAGATAGTCTTTCAATTCCTCTGTTCAGTCTGAACTCTTCAGAAAACATTTGACTATAATATTGAGTTCAGAGTAGGACCCAGTAGTTTATTTCCTGGAGTTTTCTATTACTACTAGAATTTCTCAGGTAAACTTTTTTTTTTCTTTTTCTAAAAAACAAAAAAACAAACAAGCAAACAAACAAAATGGGAAGGGAAGGGAAAACGTCTCTGATCTAATCTTTCCTAAAATAAACAGAAGTGTTCCTTTACACCAGTTATTTAGCCCTTTATTCCCAGTTGCAGAGTCACAGTGGTACAGTCGAAAATGGAAAGCATCTCTGGAAATCATCCAGTCCAGCCTGATCTTGTTTAAGACAGAGTCACCTAGAGCATGTTTCTTAGTACTTTGCCCAGTTGGGTTTTGAATATCCCCAGGGATGGAGAAACCACATCTCTGGGCAACCTGTTCCAGTGTTTGATGACCCATAAAAAAGAAAAGCTTTTTTTACATTTTAGTTGAATTTCCAATATTTCAATTATTCTTTAATTATTTTAAAATCTCAAGCAATTTCAAAGATTAAAAAACAAACAAATAAACAAAAAAACACAAACTATTTTTTATTATATCATAATGTAAATTCAATTTTGAAACTGATTGGAATAAGTGGTTAAAGATCTCAGATTTGAAGTACTCACAGAACACAGTGTTGAGCAAGGAGAGGAAGGCACTATGTGCAGAAATGGTGATTTTATTTACTGGCTGGAGGGTTTAAACAGTCCACTTTTGAAATGACACTATAACATTTCAGGAATGACTCAATAAAATTTGCTGCAATGCAGAGCTGATTGCCTGCTTTGTTTGGATTAAGTTGCATTTGGTTTTCTAATGAGAAATGAAATGTTTTCAATTATTTTCTGGGGGAAGGGATTCAGCTGTTGCTATTACTTTTTCTTTTGGAATCAATGAATATTGGACAAATAATTACTCAGAACTTTCTTTTGGCTATTTTCTTTCACTTCTTTTCTCTAGAAAAATATGTTGTTACTGACTCAGATGCCTTCTACCACGTGAAACATTCGTTATGAGTTAGGTATTATTCTGAGTACTTCAATTTGGGTTTCCCAATCTTTCATCAAGCAAGATATGATCTTCTGTGAGCAGCTTTAGAACTCACCTCCGCAGTCCAGCATGTTATACTCATCTGGTTTTTCCAGGGGCCAACAGTCATAGTCTTTGTTGTCTAAATCATGCCATCCCCCCACTAACATCACCTGCCAGAAAAAAAGCATACAAATTGACTCCATAAAACACACTATAGGAACCAGGGAAGGATGAGTTTCGTTTGGAAAGTTTGTATTTCTTCTAAAGAAAATAAAACAAGCATAGAAACAGAACCTGGCATATTTTGATTTCTTCAACTTTTGAAGCAAAAAGTGACAGCTTTTTAGGGATCAGTTTATTACTTTGATCTAGCCAGAAATTAGACCTCAGACAATGTAGTGACTTAACTAAACTGTCTCTTGTAGAACTTTTCCTCTATAAAAAATGGGCAGTTCTAGGACCAGATGCAGAGAAACATTTTATTTAAAGAAGTTTTTCTCTTTGCTTTTAAAATGCCATCTTCCTACACTGAAATTCTTTCTATGATTATTTTTCATTATAGATTTAATAACAAAATATAATTAATTACACAAATGTTACAATATGTAATTATAGACAATATTAAGATTGCGTATGCCTATTACATGTAGAACACAGCATCATAATAGCATACAGAGTGAATTCGAACAGTTGCAGAATATAAATGATTATGCCCGTATATATATTATACATTTTATGCATATTTATAATAATCAGGTATTAAAATAGACATTCTAGGCTATATATGAACAGATGATAATACACTCTGAGTTTAGTCCTCAATTAGTAAAAGAAATATTTTTCTCTATGTATTATTGGAAAATAATCATCTAGTGGATTTTTCAATTACTAATCCAGTTATTTAAGGAATAAGATATAATTATATATATATATATTTTCAACATATTTTGCTATTATTCTTGTATAGATGTACATTAATAAAATAGCCATCTCACTACAATAAGCCATCTACCATTCCTACAGTATGCATGGACCAGAGGAATACATTACAGTAATAGGATCTACATAGTTTACCTACCAATAAACTGAGGAAGCTTCGGAGCCCTAAGGCAAGTGTTTTGATAGCTCTCATACTGCCTAACATGCATCCAGCTCACCAAGTGTCTGGGCTGCTTCTGTTGTTGCTGTTGCTGCTGAATTAGATGCCCCTGCCTAAGAAGGGGGGTTGCTAGGCAAGCCGATCCTAGCAACTCCACCTGCTGCAGATGTTCTGCCTCCTCCTTCTCTTTTACTCTACCCTACATCTGCTCAGTGCAGGGTGGAAACACCCCACCACACTTTTGCTGAACCTCTCTGAAAAATCAGCACTTGCCTTAGGGGCAGCCCCACTTTTAGACTGTTGACGTTTGTGCCCCTGTCAGCTCCAGCCTGGAAGAGCAATGGGAGGCTTTTATTTCACTGCCTTATTGAGCTTGGGTAGCATCTGACCCTTAGACAGCATCCTATAACTGATGAATCAATATTGTGGAAATAAAGACAGACGCGTACTTGGGCCTGAGCAAAGAGATCTGTACAAGCAATGATCACCTGTGTAAGTTAAACTGTAAAGGCTACAGGCTGAACTAGATGATCTCTTGAGGTTCCTTCCAACCTGAGTTATCTTAGGTCCGATGACTCCAATTTCACAGTCCCTGGAGGTGATGGACAACTTTTGTTTGAGACATGACCTGGTACACAGGTGAAACAGACCTCTGCCTAGCCATGCTGAAAAGATGTGTCTAGTGCTATTTTTGTTTTCTGAAGTCACTGTCAACACTGAATGTCAGTTATGATTAAGCTCTTCCGAATATTTTCCCTGGAATTCTGGCTCAGCCCGAATCACCTTAAGAACCTTAGTTGACATGTTTGAACTTCACAATCTATCACATCATAAATGCATGAAAAAGTTACTTTGATGCAACATGTGCCCTATTCATCTTGAAAGTGGTTGTAGGTCAATTAAGAAATCTGATTGGATTCACTTATAAAAGTTTGAATGAACCAGGAGTGAATAAACATACGAACTAACACAAGGTTTCAATTAGAATTTTGTGTTGGTAATGAAATCATAAACCTCAGTTGTGTTGTGCTTCCCTGTGCTTCACTATGAGCATTTAACCCAAATCATACATTGCAATTTATGGAAACCTTTAGACTATTTCAGCTTGGCTAAATGACAGAAAAAGAGTAGAAAAAAATATAAATTTTGGCTAGAATTATCTGCTTAGAAGAACTCTACATATATTAACACCAGGAGAGGTTTTACTAGTGATTTGTTTCAGGATATCTTATGCTTAATGAGGAATTTGTTGGCAGGAAAGCTAAGGATTACAACTTGTTAGATCTCACAGCAGCCAACAGATTACCAGACTGATCCTATTTTCTTTAATACGGACGCCAAACATTCACATGGCATTAATATCGTGATTCAAGGACTATAAGGATTATACATTACCTTTATAGCTACTTGTCTGTCACAAAGTTCAGAATTCCTGGAAAATGACCAAGAACAAGAAGCTGGTCTAGGAATCCTGACCGGAGGCTGGTCACTAGTGGAGTCCCCCAGGGCTCAGTACTGGGGCCAGTCCTCTTTAACATCTTCATCGATGATCTGGATGCGTGTATCGAGTGCACCCTCAGCAAGTTTGCAGATGACACCAAGTTAGGTATGTGTGTCGATCTGCTCGAGGGTAGGAAGGCTCTGCAGGAGGATCTGGAGAGGCTGGACCGATGGGCCGAGGTCAACTGCATGAAGTTCAACAATGCCAAGTGCCGGGTCCTGCACCTGGGGCACAACAACCCCATGCAGTGCTACAGGCTGGGAGCTGTGTGGTTGGAAAGCTGCCTGGCAGAGAAGGACCTGGGAGTATTGGTTGATAGTCGGCTGAATATGAGCCAGCAGTGTGCTCAGGCGGCCAAGAAGGCCAACAGCATCCTGGCTTGCGTAAGAAACAGCGTGGCCAGCAGGTCCAGGGAAGTGATCGTCCCCCTGTACTCGGCTCTGGTGAGGCCACACCTCGAGTACTGTGTTCAGTTTTGGGCCCCTCGCTACAAGAAGGACATGGAGGTGCTTACGTGAGTCCAGAGAAGGTCATCGAAGCTGGTGAGGGGCCTGGAGAACAAGGCTTACGAGGAACGGCTGAGGGAGCTGGGACTGTTTAGCCTGGAGAAGAGGAGGCTCAGGGGTGACCTTATTGCACTCTACAGGAACCTGAAGGGAGGCTGTAGCGAGGTGGGGGTTGGTCTGTTCTCCCACGTGCCTGGTGACAGGACGAGGGGGAATGGGCTAAAGTTGCGCCAGGGGAATTTAGCTTGGATATTAGGAAGAACTTCTTTACTGAACTGGTTGTTAGTCACTGGAATAGGCAGCCCAGGGAAGTGGTTGAGTCACCATCCCTGGAGGTCTTTAAAAGACGTTTAGATGTAGAGCTTAGGGATATGGTTTAGTGGAGAACTTGTTAGTGTTAGGTCAGAGGTTGGACTCGGTAATCTTGGAGGTCTCTTCCAATCTAGACTATTCCGTGATTCTGTGATTCTGTGAATTAAAGATGGATGGAAATGAGTTGTTGGTGATAAACAATCTATCCCAGATATTTGGGAAGCACACTGCTGCCTCTGCATTTAAGTCCTGAAAGTTTTAAAAAGAAAACCAGTGGTGACTGTTTTGCAATATAAATATAGGCACTGTGCTAAAAAGAAGTGAGATTAGTAAGTAAGACTTTATTCAGGTCTGTCTACAATTCTATGTATATGAAGGAAATCAGAAATGGATTTGAATAAAGTGAGATGGTCATCTTGAACTTAATATTTTTTTCCATTTGCTTTTTTTTTGTTTGTTTGTTTGTTTGTTTGCACATTATCTGCAGCCCCATAATTTGCATTAACGTCTTAACATTGCATTGTACTATGTGTTATTTTATTAACAGTCAGACTCAGCCCAGTATAAATTATTCTGCCTACTTCCCCTCTTAGAAGGATTTTGCATCTGAAAAAAAAAAGGGTGGGAGGGAGAGGAAATTTCTACTGATTTAAATAAAGTTTCTCTAATAACTTCATGTTTACAGATTTATTTCTATTGGCTGTGCTCAGTTGGGCACTTAAGAAATATGGTTCCCATTTAATTCCTTAACTTAATAATAATTTCTAGTATCAAATAGAAGGAAAATAAAGATATTTCAAGGTTCTATGAGCAGTATCACTGTTGCTATTGATAAAGATGTACATTTTCATTAATGTTTGTAAAAATGAACAATTCTATACCTAAAATATCCATATGCTGTATACATAGAAAATAATAGAAATTAAAATATTGCTGAATAAAACTTATTAAAAATGTACTTTGAAATATTTTAGAAAAGTAATTTCCAGCAATATACCAGAACAAAAATTTATATGATTAAACCTTCAAATATCTTTGAAGATATTTATTTAATGTGTAATTCAAGCTTTCCAGACAGTTCTTGTCTTGATAACAAGTTGTGGTCAAAATAAAGATGTTTATAATATTTATTTTTAATTGGATTAAATTTTCTAGCAAGACAATTATTTGCCACATAAAACAGTCTCAAAAATCAATATTAGGCCTCATTTGTAATTTTAAATTTATGGATTTTGAAAGACATCCTTTTTTCAGAACTGTTTTTTCTTTGAAAAATCGGTATTTTAACACAATTCCTTGAAATATGAAATTCTACTATGCAGATTATGTTATTAGCCAGATGTTATCAGATTATTTTATGTGTATACAGGAAAAGACAGATTTAGAAACTGAAATCGTTATAAATATTTTGATGGAGTACAAAAATGTATTCTGCATTCATTTAAGAGGAACAATTGAGGGAAAAATGTGAAAAATTGGCCAAGTATTAAGTAAAAGTGAATTGATAGGGTTGGTGAAAAAATTTCATAAACATTTATGTTTCATAAAGAGAGGTCTTTTATATAAACAGGTGGTATAAACCTTATATGCTATATGCATGTATTCACACATAGGAATATTCTATCTCTAAAGATAACAAATTCCAGGCAGAAGTCAAGCATTCCTGACCAGAACACCACTGTACATTGAGAACTCAGTGAACCTGTACCATGCTGGGCTGCGTTGGGCTGCACGTCCAGCATGGCCACCAGTCCGGTGTTATGCTGCACAAACACCTTGGACTCAGTGATTATTCCACTTGTGTGTCCATGCTGTTATCTTTGCACAGAAGGAAGATCTCATGAGCAAGGTGTTTCTGTTTTCACGGTAGAAATTATAAGTAGAGTTGCTTCCTTGAAAGAAAATCATATAATGTTGTGAATGACCAAAGGGGGACATGCTGTGCTACATACGAGGCCTGCAGGACACAGTGCATGTTGGTTGGATTCCCGTTCAATGCTTCAGGGCTTGGGGCTCCCAGCTTCTAATGGGACATAAGATTATTTTTGGTATTCTCTTTTTACAATCTTAGCTCTAATAAAAAACATTCTAAATAATACCTTACACGGTCTGATTGCAGTTTTTACCGAGACATACCAGCCCAGCACCACCTGGCACAAAACACAGGCTTCGGACAGTCACAGGCTTCGGACAGTCATCGTTTGCAAAAATGCCAGAGCACTCTGAGACTTCCCTCTAGTGGTTTAACAGCAGAACAACGGGAGGCAATTCCTCTGTGCGCAGATTGGTTTAAGTATAGCTTCCTTTTGATGCAAAAGGTGCCACAAATGGGATACCTTCAGTGTCACTTGTCTACGAACAGCAAAGAACTGGCTTTATTTCAGGTTCCCACCTGGGAATGAGGTGAGGCAGAAGCTGGTGGCCTTGTACCCCTTCCCTTCATAACAGCAGAGAGATGCAGTGGACAGAGCCACAAGAAATTGCCAGGTTTTGGCATATGGACACATTACCTCAGCATAGCAAGTTATTACACATCCACAGGATCATGGTAACCATTTGTTCACATGTGATTTGCCTGCAGAAGGTGCTTTGCTGCTCTACCTACTAGCCCACAAAAAGTGTTGATCCTGTATAGTAGTTCCACATTGACATAAAGAAGTATACATGTCAAAAGAGACCTTCCAGCATGGGCTTCTTGCGCACTCTCCTTATGGTTCTGGTATTCCAGGCTTTCTGCTGGTTATTATTATTATTAATATTATTATTATTATTTAATTTCCCTTGTTCTATTGCATTAGTTTTAACTGGCTCAGTGTTTCTTCCTCCCACCCGCTGTTTTTCCTCATCTGTTCTGTCTGCAAACCAACTCATATTCAAGTAAAGTAAAAGCTGGATGTGAGCTCATGATGTGGTTCAGTGAAACTCAGATCACAGATGAGCCTGGATTAGCAATAACAAGAAACAACATCTGATTCTCTCCAGAATTCTTGGTAATTTAATTAAAAGACTAAATATTGTCACACATTTTGTATTGTACGTTATTGATTGTCCTCAATTTGTTGGAAATGTTGAATTTACACCAGATTAGGGTATGGTGAAATTCTGGAGCACAGGAAGCAAGCTTCTAAGCCCTGCATAAAGCACACCATCACTTACGTTTGTAGTATCTTTACATCTCTCTCACTCTCCCAAATACTGGAAGTTTGAAAGAACTCCAAAGAAAGAGGCCTTAAGCTAAAAGAATGATAATCATAAAATAAAAAAGAGGTAATGGCATACTTGTTCCTAACAATCTGAAAGCTTAATGTTAGATGATTAATCTTTGATGACAGTTTAACACAACTGCAGCAGAAGGAACAAACAGTTATATAGTTTACACAAAGGACTGGAGCTGGGAGGCAGTATGAAAGCATGACAGATCAGAGAAAGATTTTTGTGAAAAGGTAATTACAGGACATTGAAAATTACAACTAAGAAACTGCTTCTTCTGACTGCCATCTCGGATGCTACACATATTTCACAACACACACAAACCTTAAAATGCAAATAGCGTTCACTGGTAAGGTGACAAGTAGTTTGCACTTGCCTCTCAAGTTGCTGTGAATACTAATCATATTTACACTTTTATAAATGCATTCGTTAGGTCCACTTTAATTGATACAGCATCTTAGGAAAGTTTGTTCAGCTGTTGCAGCAGTTTGATCTGCAGCACTACATAAGATTAAATATGTAATTCATCTCAAAAATGATTTAAAAAATATATCAAAACTTTAAGTATGAAGTAGCAGGTACATGAAGCATGAAATAGCACATAACTTGCAGGTTGCTTGAAGAATGTTGTCTTGGATATATTGCAAACTCGAAGTAGTATTTCACTTTAAGAGAATACACTGCTGTTTAGCGAATTGACCAGTACATGAGCTGTTATGGAAGGCATGTAACATTCTAAGATTTTCACTTTGTAAAGCAATCTGTATTTTTTCTTTGTCTAAAGAGAAGGTGGAAGGACTGATGACATCTGGAATTTTACAGAGTACTCATAATGAGAAATCTAGCAAGTAATAGTGATTCTCTAGCTGAAAATTCTGTTGGTCTTCATAATGTGATAAAACACATGATGGAAAACCCTTAAAAAGACCGGATAAGAAAAAAAGAACTTGCAGTTCTCAGAGAATCCAACAGGAATTTCATTTTCAAAGTGATTAACCTTTAAAAAATCTTAGTCTAAGTATATAACTTAAAAGTGATTTCTGCACCAAGGGATTTGCTTGAATTAATCACTGGATTTCTGTTACTATAATGCAGCATGTCAAGGCTGTAGTTGTTGAAAGGGCATTCCGTAAGATGGAGAACGTGAGAATGTATTTCAGTTTGATAGGATGACTGTCTAAGAGGCTTAAGGAGAGCTGATCCCAGTTCAGCACAGAACAATTCTGTTTGGAATGAAATTGAGCGGAACATCGTTCTCAAATGCCTCCCATCTTTCAGTCCTCCTACACAGGCAGAAATGTTATGGATGTCTGCAGTTCTTAAAAACAGCAATCTTGGCTGTTATTAAGACCTACTAGAGAGGATCTAGTAGTCAGTGAGTGATAGCAGCTGAGGTACATTTCTGTTCTTACATGTGTCATGCTCCATAGATGCACTGGTCACTCCACTCGTTGTGGTGACATTTGACTGAAATCTACATTTTGCCTTAATCTACATTTTGCCTTTTTTTCCTCCTTTCTCACTGCGTGACTCATTTCTGTTTACAGAATTCTTGAATGATTTTCTGCCCATATTTTTATATACATTAGTATTGCACATTTATTGATGTTTTGACCCTTCCTCCACCCCAAATAAAAAGACATCCTTATAAGCCACAATGGCCTCTGTATTTCAAGGGACTCATGAGACCAATAATTCCTAAGAGATGTTGAGAGGTCACTGAGATGGGCATCTTTTGTCCTTTTGTAACTGAAAGATCATTTAATCTTTTGGATGATCTCTTTGGAATAACGGAAATTCAGAAATGAAACAAGGGTCCTAAACTATTTACTCAAGTTATGGCCGTTTCTGTGTATGTCAGACTAGACAGATGTCTGTTTGACCTGTTTTTAATGACCTCTAGTATGACCTTTATCCATTCCTTGGTAGTCTAGTCTAAGATGCCTTACACAATTTTTTTCTTGTATTTCTTCACAAGGAGAAAGGGTTATCTCAGTTTCAGCAACATAATACTGAAATACAGAGTGATTAAAGAAAACACATAATGGTAAGCAGAATAGATGTGTTGACTGTAGGAATGAGTACATTCACTATGGACAGAGACCGGTGATCCCAAATGCAGACGAGGATCTTAATCACAAGACCCCTTTCATATTGTTATTAAAATAAATGTCACATTTCCAGAAAGAAGTAGGAAACATTCTCTCTTTATCACCCCAGTCTATCTGCTGATGGAAGCTTCATCTCAATTAACTTTGTAAATCTGTGCCTCAAGTAGAGTGAACTTGGTAAATGTCCAGTTTGGCATATAGCCATCTTGCAGACTGTTTTGCAACTATCTAGCTGTTAGACCTACTCCAGTGAGAGAAGTGAGGGTTTTCAAACACTACTGAACATGAAAAGATTTCCATGCCATTCAGGATTCTCTGCTTGTTTGGGTACATTACTTCCTCTGCTAAAGTCAGACATGCTCTCCTTCTAACAGAAAACACTGGAGAGCCAGCAACTTCTATTTCTGTCATGTTAGCACCCAAATGGAGATTAATCTACTATTTACACAGTAGCTTTGACATAAGGAACAGTGTCTGAAGTGCTGACAGAAGACACGGGAAAGAAAATTGACTTGAATTTACCTAAATACCCACGGTATTCTACCTGTAGGGATAACCTAGGATATGCTTTTGTAAAGTCACATGCAATTATCATCTGATGTAGCACTTAGCCTCAATTTGACTGAAATAGCTGGCATCTACCTTTTCTTATTCCAGTGATATGCTAGCCTCAGACTGAAGAATTTGAGAACACACTGCAAGGAAAAATGTAGGTATACTAAATCAATATTATAAAGAGGATTTGTGCTTTCCATGATTGTACCTTCGTATTGCTTAGGGCTACTAGCCAATTAGCTTTATCTACTGCCTCTGGTAGTAGAGCATTTTGGTATGTCTCCCTTCAGACAGCACACTCCAGAGTGCTCTCATAAATGGTTTCCTCTACAGGCAGGCTAAGATACATAGGATGTCAGTATGATTCTGCCATCATGTTTTTTCTTTGCTCTGCTCTGACAACGATCAGACAGGAATTGAACTGTGTCTTCTCACTTACACCTCCCTCACTTCCCTTATAATTTGTATAATTCCTTGGCTAGTAAGCTTCTCAAAACAGCCACCTTGTAGGAGATTCTCAAAGGCATCAATAGCAGCCAGAGGCCTGATGCCCACTGAAACTCCCTATGGTTTACTGTCACTTATATTTTGGAATAATCTCCTCTCTCTTTGTGTAAGTACATGTACAGTGAGTAATAAACAAGGCACTAACAATCCTGACAGAGGCTATCCCTCCCTCCTGGAAGCTATGCTGCCTGGGCTCAGAGCCAACACTGATAGCTCAGCTATCCAGCCTTGAAGTTATGTGACGGAGAGCTGCTTGAGAAGCATTAGCAAGGGCTCTCCACCTTTCTCCTATGAGCTGCTTTTAGGATGGGCTCTCATGCTTTGAAAACAAACAAGTAATTGTTTTCATTGTAATTAGGTAATTATCAGCACAGAATTCTATGCATATTTTACTTCAAAAATGGGCATTATTGGAACTTTGGGATTTTTTGGGGTTTCTGTAGTATTTTTAAATGAACAATACCATCACTGATTTATTTTGATTTCCAAGCATACTCCTGTCCTAGTATATCTGCTTGAGATTGGCTGTGGAGTTAGAGATTTTTACTAAATTTACACAGGCATTTTATTTTCTAAACAATGATAGCTCTACACTAATGTGTGACCACTATCAATTTTTGCGTTGGTTCATAATATCACTTTCCCCAGTCATAAAAACAATCAAGGGGTGTCCTCCCCCCATGACAACAGGGAATTAAAGAGCCAGGCTGCCTGCAGAAAGGGTAGGAAAATGAGGTACTCTGTATAAACAAGCAAACAAACAAACAAACAAACAAACAAAAAAGGAAAAATAGTGCTCTTGTAACAACTCCTAGAGAAAGCACTGCTTCCCAGCTATCATCAGTCTTGTTCACTTTTATTTTGGAGAACAAACACTTGGGACATGCAGAGGAGACCCTGAAATCAGCCTGATGTTAATACATTCTGCATTTAAAAAAGAAGAGGTGCATGAAAACCTGAATGTCCAGGGAACTGGTTTATTATTTCTTCTGTTGATGAGAAAGGTATGTCATTTTAAATGGTGGCTTGTGATGAACTCATTAGGACATTGAGTGTGACTCATTAGAACTATTATAGAATATCTTAAGAGATTTTTCCCCTTTACATTTGAGCAAAAGGATGCTTTTCATCTCTGGCTTGGCTATTTGTGATACTAGCTAGGGTATGTTTTAAGGCATTCTTTGTGTTCCGTGCGGGGCTTATGAAAAGACTATTTTTACCACATAAGTATTAGCAAGTTTCTCCAGCCCTCCTGCCTCCCTCAGGGTCAAATTCTCCCCTGAAAGTGTGCTCTGATTATGTAAGAGGTATAAATTGAAATTCCACTGAGGAACTGTGGCTAGGGTAAAGCTGAAGACAAGATTACTTATGTGGTTTTGGTTAAGCACAAGTGGCTCATTCTTTTAAATAACAGGGGTTAATTTTATTACTTCTGATGTACCAGTGGTTCAGTAAATACTCTGCTCATAAGTTCAGTTCTTAAACAAACTTACACCTGGTTCTTCAGGTAAAAAAAAAAAATGGTGAGGAGGGGAAGAAGAAGATGCAAATCTAACTGAATTAGTTAGCTCTTGTGATAGAGCTACATCTTTTTCTATTGTAACTAGAATGTATTTAAACCCTGATCTTTCTAGAGAATTCTTTTCTCTCTGAAAAGCAGTCTGAGATCACTTTCACTTCCAGTCATGGAATGAACATGACCTATCATCACTCTGTGTTCACAGCAGGCAGCCAGTAGGCCAGACTCTGACTTTCTCAAGAAGCAACACTTCTCACTCTGTTCCTGTGTGCTTGGGAGGCACTTCTGTTTAAAAATAAGTCATGTTATGCAAGATAATCATATTATATATAATATATGGTGCATTGTAGTGTACATATTGTAACTATGCACAGAAACCTGGGTTAACCACTGTTGGTAAGTGTGTCCAATAAATGGGGTATAAATGTTAAAACCTGGGAAGATGAAAAAGTTAAAGAAAATATGTTTCATAGTTGCCTAGACATGTATGAACAATAGGACTGTATGAAGTCCTACAGGCTATATGTATTCTAACAAAATCTAAAGAGCTCAAATATTTGTGGTTAAAGGAGCAAGGAACAGAGCAAGAAATACCCAGGAGAGCAGGTGAAGAGTAGCAGGAAGGATCAAAAACCAGAGTTGCAAGGACAATGGTTTACATGTGCCTCGCATCACACAGTTAGGAAGTACTTTTACTTCTGTGTTGAACAAATATGTTTCACTGGATTTCTGGGCTGAAAGTGACCTTGATGGAATGCAGACATACTCCGACTGCTCTGTTATGCTATACTCTTTTTCCTGACAACTCTGACTACTAGATGAAACAAGCTGACAATAGCATATTTCCTGAGTGCTGGTCACTGGCACAGCAGAAGACTTGAACACGACCCTGTGATTTCCAAAAAGCTAGATACTGGGAGGTGGCAATGGGAATTCATGCAGAATGATACTTGACAGGCAAGCAGGGAAGTAGATAGAGGTGCAGGGCTTACTGATTGTCTCTGATGAACTGTCGTTCCTAACACAGGGTTCAACGCTAGTTTGGTCTGATTTAGCTAAGGACAAAAGGATTTTAAAGGAAGAATAAGTCTCAGTTGTTAGGGTGGGATGGGGAAGTGCTATTCAGAATTCTGACATATGTATTTACTACTCAGGAGTTACATGAAATGAACCAGAGTGACATGAGCCAGGGATGTCTGGACTTACCTCATGATGTCATTACCTCATGACTGTCATCCTCCTCGTCTCTTGTGAGAACTGTTATCAGTGTTACTGCTGCCTGCTGTTCTGAAACTATGGTCTCAATTTTTCTTTGGGGTGTGCTGAAAGAATTGGCTTGTCTGAGATCTACAAGAAAAACCAACACTTGTTGATGCAACAGGAGTCTCAGATCTCAGGGCAAATTGCTAGAATCCAAGCAATTTAAACATCTTTTAAGAAATGCCATGCAAATTATGTTTTTGTGTAGGCAAAAGAAATTCTAGTCACATGCCTAATATAGATTTTTCACCTATGTTTGCAAGTCCATGGCTCTGCCTGTGCCTTCTACTCTTACTAAGGGATTTGCTTTTAAAATCAAAGAGAAAAATCCATATTCACAGCAGGGACATTTAGACACAACAACCAAAGAGCAAGGCAAGTTTCTATCTTGTCTGCCATGCAAAATCAAAACAATAATTAAAGATCATAAATGACCATGTATGATTAATGTGTCATAGGGGGTAACTCTGGTAATGAGGCCTTTTTATACATAAGTTTTCTGTAATAATTCTTTGAAAGCTCACTATCTTGGATTTAGCTAGGGTAAATGTTATTATTCCTGACATGATCATTTTTTTTAGTGATTTCACTAGTCAGGATGTTGCTCTTCTATTAACACTTACTGTTTCTTACTTTAAAAAAAAACACCTTCTTTTAACTCCTATGGTCCTAGGATGAGAAAAATCACAAACATAATTCTGTAGATGTGACATTCATTCATTGTTACAGGAGACGTGCAGTTCTGGATCACTGGCAAATTGTGTCTCATTTGCTCAAGGTAAAAATACTAATGGTTAGAACCACACAAAGAAATGACAGCAAGAAAGTGATTTCTTTAGAAATAAGTTTTTTTTCTAACTTTGTCACAATGTGAAATAAAAGCATAAAATGAATGTGTATTACAGCAGTGCATTTATAAGATGTAGATAAATAAGAACAGAATAGCCTTTATATTTTCTTATCCTACTTTAAATTCACAAACCTTGAGTTAATGTTGGCTGCAGAACAGTGAGCCAAATTTCTCCCTCCCTATTGCATCAGGCATTCAGCACACCAGGAAATATTTCAAACAATTTCCTTCAAAATTGTTTCCCCCTCTGTGTGCTGTCCCAGAATGATTAGTTGTGTGACACTGATTGTATCAAACTGACTTTACTTGTTTCAGGACTTTCTAACTTATTATTATTATTATTATTATTATTATTATTAGCAGTTGGCCTTTATTACTCTGATAAATTATGGGGAAAATATAGCATATATCAATTGCCAGAATTAACTCAATTTTCCTGTCAGCAATTTTCACCTTCATTTAACAATTGGTAGACTAATGGTAACAAAATGCTTGTACAATAATTCATTTACCACTATTTTTCTATCTCTAACTTCAATGCCTTTCCTTTGGAGGACAGTCATAATTTTAATGACGTCTATCTTCAACTTAGGTCTTAAGGATTTCACTTAAATCTTGCCTTTTCACTGTTTTGTTTAAGGATATATTTTTTTAACCTGTTTAAAAGACTGTTAGCAACACTTACTCTAAGAGTTTTCTGCAGAAGAGGAGAATGAGTTCTAGGAGATGGGAAAGGGATATATTCTAGTGGTGTAAAGAAGCAACAATTTTCTCTCTAATGGAAAATGAACTTCAGAGAACTTATGAAGTCCAAAAGTATAGTTTTTCAAGGTTACTCAAAAACTGGATGCACTCTAAGTAGATAGGAGAGGCAGGGCAACACTGACTTTACAACATCTGCTTTGAAGTTCCTAGGGTGTAACAGTCAGAATGAACAAACAAACAGACAAAACCCTAGATCCCAGAGGTTAAAAAATAAAAATAAAAAAAAAGACTCATCACTCATACTTACAGAAAAACAACAATACTACAGTGCTAAGATGTCAGAGTGGCTGATGATTTGGCTGCTACTGAAATTGTGTTTAAGCATGTTCCACCTTTCTCTCTGTAAGCACAGCTGAGTGACAGCAGTAAAATTTTAATGCCAAATAGGCAGGTAAAAGCACTTGTGCAGACACTTAACATAAACTTACTTATGCTGGTTGCTTAAAATAGGACTCCTAAATGCCTGGTCATTATCAGTGTGGTCCTGATTTGCCATAAGTGAGAGAGCTACTCAGTGGTTTTGCAAAGCAAGCTATTTTTAACCCCTGTATATACTCTTAGAAGACTAGAAGCACAGCATCATAGCGTATCCCACATTGGAAGGGATCAACAAGGATCACTGAGTCCAACTCCTGGCTTCGCACAGGAACACCCCAAAATCAAAGTCTATGTCTGACAGTGCTGTTCAAATTCTTCTTGAATTCCAGCAGGCTTGGTGCTGTGACCACTGCCTGGGGGAGCCTGTTGCAGTTCCTGACACCCTCTTGATGAAGACTAATTTAAGATATCTTGCAAGTGTTTTACAAGTTACTTGTAAAACCTTATTGGTTTTACAAGTCTCTACTTTTCCTTTCTAACCAAATGATCCAGGTATTTCAATCCTTAAAACTTGCATTTCAAAGGCTCTAGTCTAAAAAATTCTTATCCAGGTGTAAGCTGAAGGGTCTGTCAGTTTATAAGTACGTGAAGTCCTTAATGGTGGACAGACCAAAACTCCTCCAAGAAAAGAAAGAGAGGTGGGGAAGGACCTGTCAGTTAGTAGGCTGTTACCAATAACTCACGTGATTTACATTAAAATGCTCTTAGGATGCCACTGACATTGAATACCTAAAGGAAATAGATATCCTTATGTGAACAGATTTTGAATGGTCTGGTGATTTATTTCTAGTGACTTTATCTATCTCCAAAATATAGATGGCATTGTGTATGAACGATGTTATAAGCCAGCAGACGTGAGACATATACCTTTGCCATATACCTGCTCTGTACCAGTGTAATTTGCCTAATTTCACTTATCTTCATCTTTCCAATTTTTGAAACAAGGCTGGAAGTAACTGACTAAATAAGAACCTGGAGATTAAAAAAAAAATATCTTTATAAGGTAAAAGTATGGTTGTTGCTGGGCAACCAATAAAAGTAAATAGCACTCCTTACCTCTGTGTGCATATTTGTCTCTAGACAGTGCTTGCATGTTAAGTAAACATGCGTTAAGTAAACGTTAAGTAAAATTCAGAAATCTGAATATCCTTTTAGCCTCTTTCCTAAAAATGAGCTGAAATATCAGACATTCTGAACACAATTTGCAAATTCTAATATCCCAATATTGTTATCAATGCTGGTGTTTCTGCTTCCAGTTAGACTGTGATAAATGTAGATCTAAGTGTTCATTCTCATCTATTTCCACTCCTGTTTAGGAGACAGCTTTTAGTACCTGTGAAATATCTTTTTTATTATTATTATCATTATTATTATTTTCTTTCTTTCTTTTTTTTTTTTTTTTTTTTTTTCTTCAACACAAGCAGTCAAGTGGCAGCCCTAAACATTGTCAAAGAACCCAGTACAAAATTCTATAATGCATTGGCCTGCCTGCCTCAAGGTGTTGTATAGTCTTGGGAATTTACATCAGTTCTGATTCTTTCTTTTTAAAAAGAGATTGTGCATTGTCAACAGTGTTGCATTAAGAAAAAGCCCGCTTTTTTTGTATATTATAGGAGTTTACACATAACCTTTTTTGGTCTTCTAATCATGGATCTAGTGTTACTGCCTCCTCTGAAGATACCAGATAGTGAGGCCCCAGATATTTATTTTGTAAGGAAGTAGAAGTTCCTTCATAAACAATTGCTGGTATCAGTTAAGGGCAATTGATCCTGCTTTTCAGATCATTGGCTGCTGTGACTGCTTTGATAATTTCTTCTAATTTAAATCACAGAATCATAGACCATTTGAGTTAGAAAGGATCTTTAAAGATCATCAAGTTCCAAACCCCCTGCTATGGGCCTTGACCTTGAGCACTTCCAGGGATGGGGCATCCACAACTTGCCTGGGCTCATTGCTCTCACAGTAAAGAATTTCTTCCTTATAACTAATCTAAACCCACTCCCCTCTTAGTTTAAAATTGTTACTCTTTGTCCTATCACTATATAACTTGGTAAATAGTCTCTCCCTATCTTTCTTGTAAGCCTTCTTTATGTATAGGAATGCTGTGAGGATGTCTCCCTGCAGCTTTCTCTTCTGCAGCCCAACCAACCCCAACTCCCTCAACCTGTCTTTGTAGGAGAGGTGCTTCAACCTGCTGATCATCTTCAAGACCCTCCTCTGGACCCACTTGAACAGGTCCCTGTCCTTCTTGTGCTGGGGGCCCCAGAGATGAACACAGTGCTCCAGGTAGAGAGGAAGAATCACCTCCCTCACCCTGCTGGCCACACTTCTTTTGATGCAGCTCAGGATACAGCTGGCTTTCTGGAATGCAAGCACACACTGTTGGCTCATGTGAAGATTTTCATCTACTAGTTTCCCAAGTACTTCTGCACAGGAAAACTCTGAATCCACTTGTCACCCAGTCTGTACTGACATTTTGGATTGCCAAAACACAGGTGGCTCCAGACCATAACTCTAGTCTGGAATACACAGTTGATGTTACTGCGCTGACTTAGCAGTGCACAAGACAGTTTGACCTTCAGGCAGGTACTTTACTCTTTATAAGACAATATCACCAGATTATGCTACACTTGCTAACTCCTGCTCAGCAACTGTAGTACCTGGATGATATCTCTGTCCATCCTAAGATGCTTGTTAATGATGTGCACATCTATAGATGAGCTAACATGTTGAGCAGTCTTTTTGAAAATTGGCTCCTTGGTATGATTCAAAATAGCCTAGCATACATTTAAGGTCAATGTTTAATAAAACTTGCCCTTCTTTATGGTCTGTGCCAGCAGATAAGAAATTAAGGCATGGAAACGTTCTGTGACCCGCTAGAGATCACAGTGCAGGCTAAGGATACATTGTGTGTGCCATCATTCATTCCTTGGTAAGCAACACAATTGCCAATGCTGAAAGACACTGGAATTCTGCTTAGCTTCAGCACTTGAAAATTGGAACACTTGAAAGTTTGGTCTTCCAATCTAGCCAAAAGAAGGCTGTTGACCTTCTTGGCATTCCTAGATTTTGTATCTATTAGAGCTTCACTTTCTTTCTTGCCATTTTATTTTTCAATATTAACTGACACAGTAAGGAATCATGTTCACAGAGTATATGGTATTCTGAATCAATAGCACACTTTCAGGTCTCACTAATATGTTTAAAATATGAATGCACTATTCCAGTCCATTGAAGTTGCATTGTTTCTCAATTCACTACAGTGCCTGTGAGACTGTAAGTAGGAACATATCAAATGAGTAATGAAAATGTTATCCCATTCATACAATGTCCTTACATACTTAAGAACACAGAGCTTCTTAAATATTTAGTAGCAGGTTAAATTAAATGACTAAAAGAAAATATGTTACATAAACTTTTTGACCATTTACCTACAGTGCTGGGTTGGAGGAAGTGCAATGTGCCTACAAAAATTAACGGTTGTGTCAATTAGATATTAAAGAACAAAGAAAGCATATTACTTGTCTAACCAAAACCAAGCCAAACAAATCGGACAGTTTTCCAAAATACTGCATAAAGTTTCTTGCAAAGATGTTCCTTGAAAACTAGTTCAAAACTTTATACTTCCTTACTTCTTAGACAATGAATAACAGCAAAGGAAAAATATTCAAAATCATATAAGACATTGGACCAGCTACTTGGCCCTAGTCAGAATTTCCAGAGAACAACTAAGGACTGCATTCAAAAATCTAGAAACACCTGTCGGGAATTTACCAGTCTTGCTGCAATCAGCTGATTTCCAGAACTGGTTTCTTGGTGTCCTGGTGTACTGAGTCTGGTTGGGATGGAATTAATTTTCCCTACAGCATCCCATATAGTTTGTGCTCTGCACTTGCAGCTAGAATAGCACTGATAGCACACCAATGTTTTCTCTGTTGCTGAGCAGTGCTGACACAGCATCAAAACTCTCTCAAGGACCCCCAAGAGCCATCAGGCTGGGGTTGGGCAGGAGCTGGGGAGGGGACATCACCAGGGCAGCTGACCTAAACTGACCAAAGGGATATCCTATGCCACATGATGTCACATTCAGAAATAAAAGCTGGGAAGGGGAAGAAAAAAGGAGGTGGGATTCTCATAATGGAGCTGTCTGTCCTCCCAGACATCCACTATATGTATTGGGGCCCTGCTTCCCAAGATGTCATCACTCATTGATGGGAAGTAGAGAGTAATCTTTCTAGAGAATAAGCTTTCTTTGCTTCCATACAACCTTTGCTTGTCTTTTTTGTTTGTTTGTTTTATTGTTGTAGTTTTCCTCTTTCTTTTCCCTTTAATTAAATTATCCTTATTCCAACCTGTGACCCTGAAGGGAAAGAAAAAGAAAATATTATTTCCCATCATACTTTCTTCCCCCCTCTCCCTTTGAAGATGGCGAATGAGAGAGCAGTTGTGGTGTAGTTTAGCTGTCCATCAGGGTGAAACCACCACACCTAGGCAGCATTTTTGCTGACAGAATGATAGCTGAAACAATCAAATGTAAATAATGAAATCTGTATCTGATAAGAGACCCATAACCTGCAGTTACTCAGTTGCCAGGAGTACATGGAAGCTGTAACAATCTGTAACTGCCACCTGCTGGTTACGAACAAAAGTCTCTTTGTCATAAAACATTTAATTTAAATCCATCTATAATCATAGGTGATGTCACTTTTTTTTCAGGTAGTGCATTTAGTTCGGTAAAAATTAATGTGCAACTATCTGAAATAATTAAAAAAAGACTATTACTGATGACGTTCATTTTGTAGACAAATGTCTGCATCACAACTAGCATACCTGCAGCTAAAGGGTTGTGGAGAAGAGCTCCAACAGAAATGCGGAAATATGATCCATACACTTCCTTTCTGTCCCAGAGGTACAGCATCACTTCACTTTAAAAATGAGGAAGGGTTGTGAAAAATGCTTCCATCTCAACATTGTTACCTTCTGGAAAAAGAGAGAGGGACAGAGAGAGAGAGAGGGAGCTACCAGTCAGCAAATATTTCTCAGCTCATTTTACCAGGCTCGAAAATGTAGTTCATCTTCAATTTCTATAAGCTGTCCTGTGATCGAGGGTAAGGATCTTGCCCAGGTTCCTACACTATGCTCTTGACTTTAATGTTTTCCTTTCTCACAGTGAGGTAGTAGCCACAGGAGAAGCTAGGGTGTGCAGTGGAAGCCCCAGAGCTCAGGGCTATCTATGGGGGCCCAGAAGCCTCCACACAGCACCAGAACCTGCAGCCTTACAGGGAAGAGATCAAGATAAAGGACTGCAGCATAGCTCATCTCCCACCTGCATGTCCAAAATGCCAAATCCAGTGGATTTGTAACAAGTCTGTTGTGTGTGAGAGAGAGAGCATGTGGTATGCTATGTGCATCTCCCAATCTCCACCGCACTTTTTTTTGTGTGGGTAGGGGGGGAGGTGGTGGGAGGAGAAGGAGAGGAGGTGTAAGGGAGAGGCTGCTCTTTACTAATTTGCTCAACCTGGCTCTTCTAAGCATCTGTTTAAAATCCCTTTAACACCAGCAGATGGCAGATTTGCATAACACATTGGCTGCCCCGAGCTCCCCGCTGCCTGAAGGAAGATGGCGGCCTAGGGCCACCCGGGAAGATGGCGGCGGGCAGCCTAAGGGTATGGCCAGACGGGCACGGTGTGCTCTCAGGACTGCCTCCTGCCAGGGGCAAGGCTGGAGGAGGCAGGCAGTCCGGGTCGGGGGACATCTGCCTGCTGGTACCCGGGGAGAAAGACATATGTAGTTGACACTTGGCAGCCACTTGGGGGACAGCTACAGGGTTGACCTTCATGTTGCCTGCACGGTGGCTGCTGCAGGCTCTCCAAAATGGGTCCCCCCACTCCATCATCCTGATGCTTCATTGCATGGACAGCACTTGCCTTTCTGGGGATTTTCAGCTGTTGTGTGGTGTTGTCTCCACCTGTCCTCCATCCTGCCCCCCCCCCCCCCCCCCCCCCCCCCCCCCCCCCCCCAGGGTGCAGACAGCTGCTCCTGCTGCTTTCCCCACCTACCCCACATGACAGAGAATTGCTGTTTGCTTCGGTGTATAAAGATCTGGATGATGTACAGGGAAGAAAACAAAAACAACAACAACAAGCAAGCAAGCAAAAACACAAGCTTTTTAGACACACAGGTGTCCCCAGTTTCTACTTACCAAGACCAATGCTCAGTGCCACGCCTCATGGTTGCCTCCTCCACTCACTGTGGAAGCATCCAAGTGATCATTGTGGCCAAAACTGTTCAAGTATTGACCAGGGGATCAAGGCTAACACTAGAAAACCTGTAGCCCTGTTGTGATTTCCTTGCTACTTTCTACTTTGGTACTTTGCAGCTTAATTCACAGCGTGAAAGCAAAATTCTGTCAGTACTCAGGTAGGTCTGTAAACTGTGTGGCTATATCTCATGGAAAAGGGAAGAACATTTTTTCCCCCTCTCTATTTGATCTCTGTTGAAAGACAAACTGATAGAGCTTACATGAGCCATATGCTTACTGGTTATTATCACACAATAAAATTTCCTCATGCAAAAATGCATACTGTGTGATGTGGTCTAACTTGCTGAGAGCTTTCTCAGAAAAATCAAAAGCCATAGGTTCAGAAGTTTTCTTCTTCCTGGAATTTCTGGAGCATTAGCAGCTGTGGCAGTTCTAGTAGACTAAACCAAGTAGAAACAAATACTAAACCGGGAACATGCACTTCACAGGATACAAATATAGGTCCAGTACCAAACATAAGTAACTTATCCCAGATGGCGTTGCTGAACTGAAGTAACACAGCATGACAAAAACATCAGTGACTTCTATCCAGTTCTATTATAAACACTTTTTTTAACTAGCATACCCATTAGAGAGTCATTTGGCCGCCTTTTTCTGGCCTTTTTTTTCCAGAGGAATGTCCCCAAAGAGAGGGAGAATTGCTCAGTAAAGCAAAGATCTCAGATGCAATTCTTAAATGTCTCTGGTTTTGCCATACAGCATATTGGTAATGTCACCTGCATAGGTGGCCCGTGGTCATCCTGTGGTGAAACAGGAAACAGGCTCCTTCACTGGCAAGCTTAAACTAGGCTAGTATTTTCCTGTTGATGCCATGAGGATAAATTGGTGAGTTGGGTTTCATAATTAAGAAGACTATCATACTGAAATGGCGTGAATATATAGCCCTGGAAAACTCAGGGGAAAAAAAAAAATCGATTAAAGTGAATGGTCTCTAATTAGCAGTACTGAGTTATTTAACATTGTTTACTAGTCAGTAACACGATTGTTCAGGGTGGTTAAAGGCTGCTAATTGTCGTTAGATACTTCTATTCACTCTGATTTCTGTTGCAGAGTAACCTGGAAGGTCTCAAGGCAGATCTGCAGGCTGTAGAACAGGGTGAAGATCAGTGCTTGAGGTGTACTGGGGTCCTTCACAGATGTACACAGCTATGCGGACTCTGCTAAGTACTGGCTGCATGTCCCTGCTGTTTGTGTAGTACAAGGAAAACTCACCAAAAACAAGTGCAGGAGGGTACTGGGGCTCAACATGAAACTGCAGAGCTTTTCTAGCACCTTGAAAATACTTAATTAGACCTAAGTTTTGCAGCTTTTAATACTCCTTTCTGAATTTGCAATCATTACATTTTCATTTTCTGTATTTCCCATGCTGTATTGATAATGTACGTAACTTCTTAAATTTGTAGGAATAGCTAAGCTATATGTTGTGCATGGTTAGAGAAATACTAAGAAAATGATCTTTTTCTTATTTGGAAGTAGGTGGTATAAGGTCCTTATATGTGTTTTGAAGAATGATTATCAATGAAGGAAAGAGACCTAAGCAGCTATGGAAACACATCTGCTGTATTGACATTTCTGTTAGCCATCCATGCAACAAAGGGTTTCTGACTTTACACTCCTTTAGCATTGCTCAAATTTTATTATACCACAATCTCAGTTATTACTTAACTTCAGATACGTGACTAATATAAGTAGTGTTATATACAGAAATGTATAATGCCGCTTATTTCTCACTTTTAAGATTAATAGAATTAATTATAGGAGAACAAAGAAATTTTCTGTGCCAGTTTAAAGAAAAGATTTAATTCCCTGTCTAGTAACCTGTCTTTGCTTTTGCCAGATGTTTATCACTGGAGATGTAAGATAAATGTAAAATATAAAGAACTGCATGCTGTGTATGATTGTGCATATGTACTATGCTCCTCCTTGAAAGTCAGATAACATACTTGGAATATAGTAAGCTTGCTGCCTGACTAATGAAAAGAGGAAGAAACTCTGTTTAGAAATAAATCATTTATATATTTTAGTAGATAGCACTGGATAAAGCAAAACACTTCTAGATGTGAGTAAAGTTTGTAGAAAAGTCTAATTTTTCTGTTTGGTAGAATTAAATGTGTGACAATAGCTTCCTATGATGTCATTCATAAATGTATGAAATTTCAGCTAGATTTAGTTTGTGATTTCTCACTTTAAAAAATGTGAAAATCAGTACTGGACAAAATATTCCAGAAGTTTTCCAATGGGAATGCTTTAAAATGCATTTGTTGGATAGCTGCTAACCCACTACTGCGTTCCATAATGAAATTACTGCATATGCTGGTGAATTATTGTTGCGCCCTATTTAAGTGCAAAAAGCGTTCCCGTTTTCATGACTATAGCCCTGTTTGGGCCAAGTTAACTGTGTCAGTTCATTTCATAGGGGCCAATAAGTAGCTGTTAAATAATGGCAGCTTTCAGTTCCTGCTGAGCTAGGTTGAATTCAGCCTATCACCTTAGAAATCACAGGGTAAAAGTAGCACCATAAAAAATGTTGCTTCTAATTTGCTTAAAAAAAAAAAAAAAAAAAAAAAAAACTTTTCCAAAAAGTTAAGGTTTTGTGTCCAATTGTCTTGTTAATTATTTCTAGAAAATGCTTGCATTCATGTATGCATTAGACATGCATGAGTCCATGCAGATGTGTATTCAAAAAGCTGTTTGAGTCACTAATCCAAACACAGTTAAAAAAAAAAAATCAAACTTGTTCAATATAATCAGTTTTTTGGATGTGAGTGTTTTGACAATTTTGTGACTCTAAACAATGTGTTGGGGTTGATCGTATGAGATTCTGCAGGCAGAACTGTTACACATATCAAAAGGAAGTCATATGTGGTCATGACCTTTTAGATGTGTGCATAAAAATTAGTATGTGCAGTCTCTTTCCTTCTACAGTTAGTCCATTGTTTGCTCTTCAGCTTCCTACCCTTTGCCAAGAAGGACAGGAGAGAAGAAAAGTCTTCAGTTGATAGGCATTTGGAGCATGCTATGAGTCATGACCTTTTGAAAGGTGCCTGAAGTAGCAGACACGAATACATGACAGATAGAACAAAGGTTCTGGATTTTATCCTGGGTACTGAGTTGAGCACTTCAGGAAAAATACATATACGCTGTTCTCGTGAGCTTTGCACTGAATAGCAACTACCAGCAAGATACTCTGAAACCATTCTGAAGATTCATGACTTATTTTAAAAGAGGTATTAGCGTATTCAGGGATGTTCTTTACACATCCATGAGTATCATAAAACTGGCACAGTCAGTAAGTTACCTGAGTAGTGAATTGCTGTATCTTGCACGTTATATGAATTCTGTTTTTCTCCAGGATGTGGCAGCTTTGGAAACTCTGATTTTAATTTTGAACTGTAAAATGTAAACAGGTTTTTGATTTCAGCTTGGTAGTACATTTGACAGAACATCTTTTTTTTTTTTTTTTTTCTTTTTAAATTTCAAATTCATGGCACAGTACTTGGCTGAGATAATTCTGACATAGCAAGCCTCACTAAATTACCAGAATGTTGCCTTTCCTTCTGGGTTGCATGGGGAGCACAGAACTGACTCTGTGGACAGATTTGTTTTCCTCCTGCCTGCAGGAAACATGGGCTGCAAGCCTGCCCTCAGATCAGGCTGACATTCAGTTTAGGAAAGTGAGGAATTTCTCATTTCTGGCTAAATGTGTGATGCCCTGTCTCTACACCTGACTTAGTGGCACACAGCTGTACTGCACTGTGAAGATATTGTAAGAAAATTATTCTGCTCTGAGCTGTTCCCGTGAGTCTCCCATCTGTACCGCCTGACAGGCTCACTTTAACAGAGAGCACAGAACGTGGAGTGACTACATTTTGACCCTACCCAGCTAAGGCAGGACTTGCATTTAGTATGTTAAACGGTTTTCAGGAAAAAGGGACTGGATTTCATAGTGATTCAGTTTGGAGGTCCAATACATGGGGGACAAAAGGTGGGTTGTGCTCTGGCACAGAATCCTGCCAGGTCACTGAGTCCAGTTCCCTGCTCTCATACCATTTCTGTGAAACCAGGTTATCTTCAGTGTATTTTTTCAGCATGTAAAGCTTGCTTCTCAAGCTCCGTTTTTCAGCTGCATAACTGAGGAGATAACGCAAGTAGTAGTCATGTAACAATGAGCTCCTGAACTTCCGTGGTTTTCTAAACTGCAGCCTTCTGAATTGTAGCTTTACAAGCCTCAGTAATACAGTAAAATTTCGAACAGTGGACAGGCAGGACATGTATTCATCATAAAATGAGTAACAGAACCAACCCTTATGTTACAAAATCAGTAGTTTCTGGAAAACTTTTTTTTTTTTTTTTTTTTTTCTTTAAGGCACTATCCTCAATAGCCACGATAAATCTGTCCATTATTGTCTCAGAAATACAAACTCTCAGATTTTGCTTGCTGGAAATTACAACCTTAAGTGGAGAAAACAAACAAACAAAAAAAGCTTTTTACTGAAGGACTAGCTTAGTCCTGAAGTAGGTCCCACAGCTCTAGAAAGATACAACCTGGGGTTTAACTTTAATATAGGTTTTTATTTGCTTTTGATTTTAAGGAAGAGTCCAGACAATATAAAGCAAAGCCATGCTCACCTGTAACAAGAGACAGACTTAAGGGAATGGCAATGGAAGAAAAGAAGAAAAAAGAAAAGTATTGCAAAAGAAAACCTTGCTTTTCTCTTATCAACGCCTATATGCCCCCCTGACAAATTTAGGTTACAAATTCTGGACCTGTGTAGCACAAAGAGTTTTGCTACATGAGCAGGGCTCATTCTTTCTGTGTTGATAATTTCTGTAACTCTATCTGGAAATATATATTAAAGTTGAAGATATTTTTCAGAAAGAACTTAAACTATATAAATTATAGAGACTGCAGCATCTGGCATGAATAACAGAGACTTCAGAGCTCATGGCATCTGTTTAATTGCCTGCTTTATGTAGAAGTCTAAATACTCCAGTGAGATTACAGGTTGTCTATTAAATTCAGTTGCATGACAGCTCTCCATTCCACTAATCCTTGCAAATTTATCTCAGGAATACACATTTTAGATACTAATGAACACCACTTCAGACAACTGTAAAATATGTTCCCTTGAAAACACTGGTTTCTTGAATCCTTGTGTTGACCTACATCTTTCTAACAAAAGAAGAAGAAGAAAATAGCAGACAATATGTTATGAAAGACAATACCTTTTGACAGATGTAGAAGACAAAGCTGTATTTGAATGTTTGAACCTAAGAAACAAAATCCTATATTTATAAATATATCTTCTTAAGCCATGGAATACATCCTGTTAAAATCTACTTTTGTCACCCCATGCTTTCTGGTTTGGGATGAGGGGTGATACCGAAACATGAAGGAGATGTGCTGTTTAGTGTTTCTTTGCATTCTGAGCTATGTTATGTACATTTGAATTTACTGCAAAGTTCATCTGGAGGAAATTGGAACTGTCTGATCTTTAAAGTCCTTTCCAACCCAAGCCATTCCATGATTCTTTGAGAGGGCACAAACCCTTCATAGGTGCCTGCTTGATCAGGCACTGAGATAAGGGACCTCAAACTGTCAAACGAACGAGAAATAGAAGCTAAACTAGCATCTAAATTAAAGAGCATATTAGGGTACTGTGATCAGAAGTACGCTTGGGCACTTGATTTAAAATGACATGGTTTTAAACTGCCAGGGCTAACAAAGGCACTGGAGGCCACTTGCATGAAAGCACTCGCATCCAAATTTTCCAAGACTGACTTTGTTTTGACAAGCTATGCCAAAAGAATGTGTTGTAAACATGAAGACATCTGGTCTCATGTTTGAATGATATTTAATACAGTGGAATTTATAATCCTGAAAACTGTTCAAATGTGAAAAAAAAAAATAGAATTTACTCTGTTCTGTTGTTTTTCTAATTAAATAAAAAATTAATCTTTGTCTGAAGGAGGTGTGAGTGCTTGAGCAAAAACAGGAAGTGATAAAACATACACAGATGAAGGGACCTTGTAACCTTCTACCCACTGGCAACTGCATTATCTGCTATAATATAGTCTGAGTCTAGGCCATTTTCCCGGAATGTACTCGGGGCTATTGCTTTCTTTCTTTTCTTATGGAAATAAATGGGAACACTCTATGTTACTGAGCTGGATCAGATGTGAACCACTGTGCAAGTGCTTCTTAACCAAAAAAAAAAAAAAAAAAAAAAAAAAAGTAGACATGTAGAGGTGGATGTTTCAAGCTGTGACAAGTCTCATCTTGTAAACTGTGCTCTCCCATCATTCTCTGATTCAACAGAACCATCCAGTTTTACACTGTTTTGCAAGCAGGATAAAGTGTTAATTATTTCTCTGTATTGGTTTAAAGCAGGGGTATTATAGGATTTGACAACTGTTGTAAAGACAGGAATGCCAATGAGGTTTACAGTGTTTATTTTTGTGAGTTATGTAATTTTATTTGCATTGCTCCTCCAGTAAAGATCCCAGTTGAGCAATGTGTTTACATTTGTGAATAAATTTACAAGCATTGAGGGATTAGAATTTCAAATCTATACATTGTTGGGAGGTTTACTTCAAGACATACACCTAAAAAGTCACACTTTGGGGACAAAGTTGTTAAGAATAAAACAACAAAAAAACCCACACACAGCTAAGTCCATCATGCAGGTAATGGTCTGCAGAACTTTTATACTCATGTTGTTGATAGGTGCAGCCTGGCCGAGTCCTGCAGCATCTGTAAGATGACACAGTGGTTGGATGGAGAAGTCCCTATCATAAAAACTGCTGATCCTCTGCTTCAGTCACCCACTGAGATGGTGAAGGCATTGCCTTGAATGATCTGCTTTCCTACAGTCCCAAGTCAGAGTGGCAGGACAGACAGCAGAGGAAGTTCAGTCTGACACGGAGCATGTGTGTGCACGTTTGAGCATGTTCAACCTGTATTCAGTACGGACCAAAGGAAAGCTCTCCCCAGAGCTACTGCTGCTAGCATATTTGTTGAGGGGCTGCTGCGTACAGTATTTGACTGCTTGAATTTGACTGCAAAGCCACGTATTTTGGCCAGCAGTGTTCGCTGCTTAATCCCGCTACCTTTTGCAATTAAGTCCTGCATAAACAAGCCTATGCCTGTACCTTTCTTTCTTGTTAGTGCCCTCACAAGATCTTATTTCCTAGTCCTCTTGGCTGCTCATTTTTTCTGAGGGAAAGTAGGCTTTGGATTGTATCTTGCAATGCAAATAAACTACTGCATGCCAAACATATTCTTAACTGCTCCCTTTTGTCTCTGTAAGTGCAGTTTTTTTCAAGTGAAATCTACTGGCTCAAGGACCTTCAAAGAAGTTAAAAAAAAAAAGGCTTCCACATTCCCATGGCCACAAAAGCACTGAGAGTGTAGAGCTTTATTCTTCAGTCTCCTCTACAGTTGTGAAGG
The DNA here is from genome assembly GCF_011077185.1 of Oxyura jamaicensis. Taxonomy (NCBI): domain Eukaryota; kingdom Metazoa; phylum Chordata; class Aves; order Anseriformes; family Anatidae; genus Oxyura; species Oxyura jamaicensis. The sequence continues at coordinate 75,144,964 of NC_048926.1, read as the reverse complement.
TGGTAGTCCCTGAGTCCTTGGACTCCTTTTGAGAGGAGTGGAGGATGGCTTCCCTCTTTATTTACTGTGTTTTTCCCATGCAGTGGAGATCTCTTCTTCAGTTTATTTCACTGACTAACTGGTCCTCTGCAACTGTGACAGTGTTTGCATAAGTCAACCGCTGAAATTTAGAAAAATTGCTTCTCCGCAACATAGTGTATTCTGTCACATATAATGGGCTAAAAGTATTCTTCCAATTGCAAAAACTTTAATTGGAATATTAATAGGACATATGCATAACTCAAAGGTAATCCACTTGTCTTAGCATTGCACAAAGAAGAAAGGTCAGGGGACTTTATTGTCTTGTGCTGAACACTTTTACAGGTAAACAATGAAGTAGAACATGCCATAAATGTGTTTTAAGGACGGGACTACCAGCTCAACAAATCCTCTCGCATGGAAGGAGATTACTGCAGAAAAACAGATGTCCTGGCATGGGAACCTGTACAGAACCTGAGGGGACTGAAGGTCCTTGGTCTACCTGTTTTGAGCTCTATGGGACATAAATACTCCTGCGCCTTCTTATTTCTTCTGCAACAAATGACATTGTTGAGTGCCAAAACTGAATCACGAATAGTTGAAAAGAAACTTTATGCATTCTTCTTTAGGAACAAATGACAGTCTTTAATCTAGTCTTAGCTGGCAAAGTGTGTCGAAGTTTCTTAACCAAGGAGATGCATCAGGAATCTGTTTCACACAACAACATTTCTAAGAAAAGACAGAATACAAATGTGCCCTCTTTGTAAAACCACTGGGTGCCAGTGTTGTATTATTTTGGCAGTATCATTTCACTGCATTTGTCTCCTGCATAAATTGTTGCTGTCTGCCTTTAGCAATGACATCAAGTCCTTCCAGGTAGTGTTTTGTCCCTTGCGTATGAAAAAGCTATGTAATACTAAGTGGGGAGTCCCTTCATGTTTGCTTTGCCTGAACATCTGGGGTTCTCAGGAGAACTCCTTTTTAACCCCACTGTTTCTGTAAAGTCTTCTTAATAACTAGCATATGAGAGGACCACTAATAAATGCAAGCACTGCTTTCCCATGCTGCATACCCTGAGGGAGGTGCTCCCACCAGGTGGAGGGGATTCCTGCAGCCAAATAGGGTAGGATAACTAGGGTGGCCCTCTGCCACCTTATTTTCCAAGGCAGAGTGCCCAGCTGGCTGCACCCAGACTGCCACTCATCTCTGCAGATTGCTGTTCACTGTGAGGTACTTGAGAGACAGCCTCTCTTTACTTGCCATTGCCTACTGTTTGTTCTCTTCACCACCTACTACAGCTTTCTGCTTAAATGCCTGTACTACATAATCTTAAAAGACCTTCTTACAATTAAAAGTTGATGCTTTTTTTTAAACACATGCCAGAGTGCCTGTAAAATGGTACCACAACTGAGGTTTCTGTGACATGAAGCTGATACCATCTTTTTGGCTCTGGCTTGGAGAATGATGTTTAAAGGTTGCCGTGTTTATATTCAGTGTTGTATTTTTTCCATATGTCATCAGTCTTGCCAGGAAAGAGTTCTGCTAGTTTATTAACATGGGGAGTGGATTCGGTTCAAGAGCTCTGTGGTCTCGCACTTTAGCTGTTCTGCATGTCATTCTTTTGGATGTTGTTCCATTAAATTATTGCCTAACTATATTGCTGATGTTGAGCACTCTGAAGTTTTTATGAAAGTGGTGGAGATAGATAATAAAAGAAGTTCCATTGGTACAGCATACCTGAATGTGTAGTTGGCAATTAAATTTGATTTTAAGGAAGAACTTTTTTTTTTTTTTTTTTTTTTTTTTTTTTTTGCTATAGCACAGCAGGCAGCAACTAATGTATTCAATGGCACCAAGAATGTGAGAAGGCTATTTCTTAATATTTAATAGCTCAAAAAAAATCTGGATCAAGATCTATTTATTTTCTTCTGGTCTTGCCCAAAGTGCTATGTGCCAGATCTCTTCTGCAAGTCAGTTTAGTATGTAGGATGAGAAAATAAGGAGAACACCCTAAAAACATGATGTTTAATTAAAACAGATATTCTCCTGGATATCATGCAAGGCAGTGCAACACACAACAAGTCACTAAATTTTTAGAACCATAGCTTTTCTTGTTGTACGTGTAAATAATGATTTTATGCCCCTCTTCTGTTGAATCCTTCTATTTCACAAATATATGCAGCCTCATTCTTATTCATCTAGAGATTTTAGCTCATAAACTTTCAACTCTGAGTATTTACTATTTGGTATGCAGTTATATTAAGCACATAATCTTATTTTTGGATAAAATATAAGATGAAAATTCCCATGGTGAGTCAAGTCAGGCCATCACAGAAGAAAGTCCCTATATTTAGAAGGAAATCAGTGAACAGTGAGGAGAGGGAGAAACACCTAGTTGAACTGAAGCATACCTAAGGATGCAACTTAGCTATAGCATGCACTCTTACTGTAAAAGAGTTCATGAAGAAATCTGGCACTTTATTTTATTTTATTTTATTTTATTTTATTTTATTAATTTCTGGACAAAATATTTAATAAATTCCGTCTTTTGTGTCTTTTGTGTATGTGTGTATGTTATCTATTTATTTCCTTGAAATTCTTTATTCAAATTTGCCTGTGATCATGGCTGTCTCAGGGACATATACCCTCACGTTCACACAGACTGCCTCCTGTCAGCTTAGCTGAAAGGACAAAAAGTGTGTTCATGGGAGATTCCTGCAGACACAACTAACCACAGACTTTTGAATGCTTGCTCTCATTTCCCTCCTCTTCAGCCACCTCTAGTGCATGATGTCCTGCCAGACCCACACTGGTTATCATTCTGTTCCTAGTTTTATGCCACCCTTGCCTCCCTCATCTTGGAAGTCAGAGTTCAATCCACCTTACCCACAACCAGTGGCATGCCGTGTGTGAGTCTCATTTTCCCCTGCCACCAGTAGCGACGTGCTTTAATCTCCTCCCGGACAGCAGCCTACATGCCAAACGTATCTCACAGTGGTGGCTCCGTGCCCAGGACACCATATGGCTGAACACTTGCTTTCCAAGCTGTTGCCCAGGAGCACCTGCAGGAATAGCACGACTTCTTTAAGCAGTGGTGAGGGTGCCTGGAAGGTCAGCCGCATGCCAGGGATGGTCAGACTAGCTGGCTGCGATGCTCCTGCCAAGGCACTGGCACTTCCTGCAGAAATGTGCCACCTGCTTCCCCCCGCAGCCTGTTATGTCAGAGGCATGACAGATAACTCGCCCAGCTGCTGCTGCCTGGCACTACAAGACGTGGCAGGGGGAAGTATTCTCTGGGGTCATTGTCAAGTCCTGACTTTGAGCTGCCAGGAGAGGGGCAGCAGTGGCAAGATGTTACAGAGCAGTGATCCCAAACTCTGTGTTCCCAGGCGCGTGCTCAAGTCTACCCAGAGAACATTTAAAATTGAACATATGGATGACAGTGAGAGCAAGAGAGGAGCAGCGGCTCAGCAAAGACCTGAAGATCGCTTTTGGAGATGCTGTTAAAGAGCCTGCGTGGTTGTGCAACAGAAATGATGAGAATCTTAATTCTATCTGCAGTTCTTGTTGCTCAACTGCAAAAGCAGAAGCAGTTGTGAAATAGGATCAGTGAATACCTTTATAATCAAGAAACAGATACTGACTTTTTTTTCCCCTCTTGCATAAACAGAATTGTCCCAAAACTATATTTGCATAAAACTTAACCATACTGAAATTCATCTGGATACTATGAAACTGTAACATGCTGCTCTTTGCGTTATGATCAGAGAACACCTTGTGGTCTGAAATACCAATCCTATGACTATAAGGTGAGAAGAAATCAGTAACATGAGTGGCAAAGAGAGGAAGGAAATCCATTCCAGTTCCTACAAAAATCCAGTGGTTTGTTTCCAAGTTGGTAGTGGGAATAAGTTGGGTAAAGAATGTGATCTGGTGAAAAGTAAGTATGGATGCAAATGCAGTTGTAATATTAAGCTATTTACATTATGATATTGACTCTTTAAGTATTGTTCTCATTGATGACCTAAACCTGTATGTCTTTTTTTTTTTTCTTTCTTTTCTTTCTTTCTTTCTTTCTTTCTTTCTTTCTTTCTTTCTTTCTTTCTTTCTTTCTTTCTTTCTTTCTTTCTTTCTTTCTTTCTTTCTTTCTTTCTTTCTTTCTTTCTTTCTTTCTTTCTTTCTTCTTTTTCTTTTTCTTTTTCTTTTTCTTTTTCTTTTTCTTTTTCTTTTTCTTTTTCTTTTTCTTTTTCTTTTTCTTTTTCTTTTTTCCACGCTCTGGATGATTCATTCCCTGGTTGAAGAGCTTATTGCTGTGGGATGGGTGTTACTGGATCAAACTGTTAGGAGATAATTTGGTTGCTGAGGCAGCAGGACTTGCCCTTGAGCCTGTGTTGTGCTGAAGACCAGCTTGCTGGAGAGCAGCATCTTTGGTCTGGTACCACTAGAAAATTCTGGTAGTGGGTGAAGATGTTGTGGCTTATGCAACCTGTTGTGCAGAGAACCTCAAAGACAGAGCCAGTTAGGCCAGGAAAATGAGCAAGACATAGGTAAAAAATAAAAGCCCCTATGCTTGTAGGTCTCTTTGGCCATACCTATTTCTGAGCTCTGTCAGGAGCGGCAGAGGATACTTAGTGCCTTCAAGACATAGGGAACAGAGAGAAGCAGATGACATTTAAAAGCTGTATTGTCCATAACTTTTCTGAACTTGGAAAGGGCCTGCCGGTTATATTCTGATATGTGCCCACAAGCCAAAGAACAACATCTTTAAAACTTCAAACCTTAATGACTTCTGGATAGTTCATGGCTGTCCTCCACATCTCATTGCACTTATTGCCGAGACCATTGAGGATCAGAGCCTGGAAATTTTAATTTCCTCTTGCATGTGTATAGGTAGCGGAGGCACAGGATAACCTCAGGATAAAAAGTCATCTCCTGGGTCTCCACAGCAGTGTACACTGTGGTTGACTTCTGCCTTGTCCTCTGCAGTTTGACCCTTAGGCCAGGCTTGTAGGTTGGTCTTCAGAAAAAAACAGCACTGGTTTCTGCTGTGCTCTTAGAAAAGGAATTCTTCTTCTCATCAGATACAGAAGAACTACTGTGAAACACATGCCATATGTTGTAGGCATGTGTTTACATACATATTCATCTCTGTGCCTGCTGGAATCTCTGTTAAACAGCAGCTTTGATTCTTTAGGGCTCTGGGTATTCAACACTGTAAGTATTCTACACTGGACTGTACAATTCCTGTTTATCCCAATATTGCTCTAAATTGTCCTTTCAGATGTGAGAAGAATCTGTCTTGAACAGATTTTTCTTTTGTCTCATAAAACTCAGAAACAGTAGAATAGAAGTTATCATAGCTAAAACCGTGTGTGCTTTAGGTTTCTTCATTTTCTGAAAATGTCTACTCCCATTGACACAGCTGATATAGCTGTGTTATAGGTTATTCTGTCAGTAATCCACAGGATCTGTGAATGTCTTAAAGATCCTCCAAGAATTTTCATTTCTTTTCTTCTGTGCAATTTATGGTTTATAATTTCCTGTTTTCCAAGTATTTCCAAAATATATCCTTGAAGTTTCCTTTCAAATGATAAAAAATGTAAGAAACTCACTTAGAGAGAAACTCACAGTTAATTTGCTTTCTGGCACCTTAAGGTCAAAGAGCAACAGGACCTTGTTACAAGACCATATGGGAAAACTCTTGGCTTGCCTTTTTACCTCCTTCTCAGTAATCCCTGCACTCACAGAGAAGCAAGACACTAAAAAGTGCTCACAGCTTGCAAAATACTGGAGCCAATATACTGGGGAGCAAATTGTTACATCCTTATACCCACGGCATGATTCACATGACTGAAGTGTGGATGAAGTTTCCTCTGTGTTCTTTCCCTGCTGGACCACAAATCTGAAAGACTGCTCTAACTGACAGGATGGTGAAACAGTCTGAGACAAACCCCAGGCTTAAACTTTGTTAAAGGAACAAAGGAGGTGTTAGGAAGTCCACTTCAGATTTTGGAGGAAGAAGACAGAAGAGGTGGACTTGTTCTGAGAGGGAAGTGTCTTTTCTTTGTCTTCAGCAGTAGTGCAACAAGTTTGCAAATGAGGTACAGGGACAAAATACTAAGTCCTACCCGTGTTAAAAAGCAGAAATTCATCTGGCTTATCTTTTTCTTTGGAATAATTCTACTGTCACCTTGAAAAGCAACTTAACTTTTGTAGAATGAAGGTCTTAGTGTTGAGATAAAGTTTCTTGCTGAAATTCTGCTGGGTTTGTCCAGTCCCTAATACTACATCTTTGGCCGAGCCTAATAATTCTGTCCTCAGCAGCCTCAGCAAAATCTGCAGCTGCAGCTGCAGCTGCGGGAGGTATGTTCAGGGAGTTTCTCTTGGCTCCCACTGAACCTACTATTGAGACAACGGTATTAGAGAGGAAAGGAAGATGCTTTAAATACCAAGGCTACAGGAGCTAAACATCTGTGTGTGTATGGAGACTGTTTAGGACTAGATGCTGAGAGTGAAGGAGACTGTTGGAAAATAGTGGTAGGAGGCAACAAACATATTTGAAGTTTTGAAGTCAAATTTGAAGTTTTGGAGTGGAGACACTAGAGTCAGAGATGGGACTTTGCATCTGAAATGACTTTTCAGGATGAAAGGAACAAGGGGAGATTTGATGGCTGGAGGACTTTGACTTGTCAGGAGAAGAAACTGGAAGTGACGAAGGAGAAAAGATTAACCTGGACAGGTGAGAGCAGAAGTCCCGGCTCAGCATGGCATGTTGTGCGAACTGCTGATACCACACTCTGATGGTGTACTCAGTTAGTGAGCAGGCTGTGCATGATAAGATATCTAACATTTTCTCATGTTCAAGATGTTCAGAGGACAGGTTCTTGCTGAAAGGAGTGATTTGCAGGAAACCCCGTCCTGCTTTCTCCCTTCTGCCTCTCCCTCTCCACATATGCTCTTCTTAGAAGATTCCTTGCATTGACCTGGATTTGGGAGTATGACACCACCAAGACATGTTTTACTACAAGAGAAATTGCTTCTCAATAAAAGTACATTACACTTCCAACCCACAGACCTGTCACCAGGTTATTTTGGAGCCATGAAGACCTTCCTACTTCTTACAGTATGGGGCATATGTATCCTATTTTACATTAACTGCCAAGACTTAATATCTTGGGCAGTAGTGTGAAAACCTAGTCTCTTATTAAGGAAAATATATTCCAGTGAACAATGAACAAATAATTTTCACAGTTGATGGCATTGAGCCACATGTTGCTGAAGCCATAGCTTCAAGCCTGTGCATATGTTAAGCAGAAATAATTTTGGCTACCTGAATCATATTAAGGATGCACCAAAGCTTTGTGTTGGATAGGAATCACACCTTCTAGTGGTGCTTGTTACTTGAGCTGATAATTACTGAGAATAATACTTCCAGTGAACACCATGCAAAGTAATTTTGAAATAATATACAGTAAAAGCTTGTAAAGTGAGATAGAGAGAATTATCCTGCTTGGTTTTATTAAAGTTACAGCCTGGGTACTTAGTCTGTTGCCACAGTACTTCCCAGATGATTTTCTTTTATCCTGTTGTTTTTCTATGCATATGCCTGCAACTAAATGTATAATGGAGTGCCTTGTGAGTGACACTCACCATAGCAAGTTATTTTTAGGTCTCACTTTTTGACCTGGTGCTCTTCTCACCTGCTTTTAGCTGTCCTGCTTTCTGAACACAAGAATCAAAGTCATGTCACTCAGTTCATGTGCACATTACAGTTTGGGTTTCTCCTGTTTGGGCTGGGGAAAGATGGAGCAGAAAGGCACAAAGGCATTTTTTCCACTGTTCCATTGTCTGCTTAATTTTCTTGTTCTGCACAGAGGTACAGTGAGGCTGTTAGGAAACTCTCTTTGTGAGACAAAGCGGTACTCTAAGTGTGAAGAATGCAGCAGGCTTAGAAATGGACACTAAATAGTGATGCAATTTTGAACTTAGGGATCATAGCCCTTATTTTAAAAGAAGAAGCAATCAACTCACAGTAACTTTGAGCTCAGTGCGTTCATCTGGTAACATTCAGTGTGTTCACCAACCCATGTGGTTGTGGTTCAGTGCATTATTCAAAGGGATACTTAATTTTAAGATCCTCCTTCCTTCCTTCCTTCCTTCCTTCCTTCCTTCCTTCCTTCCTTCCTTCCT
>NC_048926.1:75108655-75131756 GCF_011077185.1 Oxyura jamaicensis | reverse complement strand
GAAAGAAATTACTCTCTACTTCCCACAAATGAGCGATGCTTGACCACGTCCTTGAAGCAGGGCCTCAACGCACGTAGCCGGTGTTTGGGAGGAGGACAGACGTTTTCACAAGGAGAGCCCACCCCTCCCCTCTTCTTCCTTTTTCCACCTTTTATTGCTGAGTGTGACATCATATGGTATAGAATATCCCTTTGGGTGGTTCAGGTCAGCTGCCCTGGTGACGTTTCTCTCTCACTTTTTTGCCCACCCCCTAGGAGGGTCAGAGAGAGTCCTGATGCTGTGCCAGCACTGCTCAGCAGCAGACACAACACCGGTGTGATACCACTGCTGTTCTAGCTGCACATGCAGAGCACAGCACTGTATGGGCTGCTGCAGGGAAAGTTAACATCCCAGCCAGACCCAGTACATCTTGTAAGTGTGACACTATGTTGACTGGTCAATTAATAGGGCTGGGTTTCAATCTAATTACTCAAAAACTTTCTTCTTCATGCAAGACATCAATGAAAATTGTATTCAACTGAAATTGCTTTTTGTGTGGTTTATGGACAGTGGTGAGGAATTAGTAGAATAACTTTAACTTTAGTCTATAAAGCAAGTATATGATTTTCTAGGAAAAGGGGTTGACTTTAAGCTAGCTTTCTCTAAGCTGAAAATAATACTTTGGGGAAATTAGCCTTACAAAACTTCAGACCAGTCCTTCTGGAGTTCTCTTTGGCTGCTCGCTTAACGTTACTTTGGCTGTTCTGGAGAAGGATACCCCAGTTAATAAGGGATTTTTGTGAGTGCGCTCCAGCTAATGGAATACAGTGATTTTTGTACTGAACTTTTCTTTATTACTCAGACAAAGATCCTCTTTGAGCAGAAATGCTTGGAAATACCAGCAAACACTGCTGTCCCTGTCTTCCAAACAATGAAATCTTATGTCATTTTAAATAGGATGGATTTTTTTTTTTTTTTTTTTTTTTTTTTTCCTGCATGGAAGCATCAATTTTGCTGCTTACAGAAAATTAATTTTCAGCTAAGGGTTAAACATGGAGAACTGACACATATTACTGAATCTTAGCCCTAATCAATCTGATAAAAATCTTATTGGCTTAGCAGGACCAGGGTTTTGTTTTAGCAAGGTTATTCTGAGAAATTGTACCAGGGAGAAATCCTATCTTCTCACCTGATGGAGCCATTTTTAATCAGAGCCAGCTGAGGACTTACAAGCCTTGGCAGCAAAGCTTTGCTAACCAAAGATGAGAAACAGGTCTACTTTTGCCTCAGGGAGAAAACACAAGGATGAGAAAAGTCAGGACATAAACAGGAAGCAGAGCAGATGTCTGAAGGCTCAGGCTTACCACTTTTTCAGTCTTTAGGGGCTGCAACAGATGCCTGAAAAGGCAAATCATCCCTTAGCTTGACTTTCCAGGTCTTGGGTACCAGCAAATCAGGTAGCAGCGCCTGGACTTCTTTGAGTTTTCCAGCACCCTTAACCTGAACCTTGCTTTCTCTGTGTTTAAAGCTGCCATTGTTTGGGCCAACTCATCAGATGGTGGAAATAAAACTCTCTTCTGAAGTCAGTGCAGCGACCATGGCTTCCTCTAGATGAATATCTGGCTCCATTACTATGAGCTTGGGCCCAATATATATTATGTTATTACATGACATATAATGTTATTCTTGAAATTTAAGATTACCTAAGTAGGTGGCAACTCTGGTTCTCCTAGGGTAGAGCTGGCTCCATTAAAATGCAAATACGAACAGTTTGGCTTTGCTGCAGAATTTTAAGTCATGAGAGTGCTTGTAAAAGCCAGACATTTACCCCGTGGCATGAAGAATAATTGTTTATTCGTACCTGCAGTAACATGGTTGTAGACTGACTCTTGACCCTCGATGTACAAAGAAAAATAGTTTTTGTCCGTAATGGAAATAGATTGAAGACAGTACTGTGCTTGCAGAAGGGAAACACAGGTGGCTGATATGATTTAATCCTTATTGTTAAAGCCGGGGGCATTTTTCTGTTCTTGATAGCATTTGGTATTGTGGGTCTGACCCTTACAGAGATGCACAGAATCAAACAGAATTTTCCAAATGAGCCACAACTGTTACAAGAAACAGGCATGTCTGGTCTCTCCCAGAAATGTGTCTGAACCACTCACCAGAACAAATAGCAAAGATTATTTTGCAGTGCTTCCAGTCACTGAAGTAAAACTCTTTCAGGTAAGTATGGCTCATAAAAGTGTCCCACGGCTTAAGCGATAATGCGCTTAGGATCTAGGGGAGATACCTCATGCCTTTTCTGAATATATGTAATTTTTTCAACTTGCTGCTGGTACTGAGGCATTCCTTTTACTTCATAGTTCGTTTACTGCTAACTCATCCAGAAACCTTCTTGAGGTCATGTTATGAAGATAATTTATTTGTTGTAAATTTGGACTTCTCAGAAATTTTGTTCTTTGTTCTTCTCTTCATGAATGTGTTTAGGGAAGGCTCATAGATGGCTACAGAGAATGGTGCAGCATGTCTGATTTTAAAGTAGCTGTTTGTAAACAAAAGCAAAATTTTTAAAATAGATTGGATATCAGCTTTTTAGACAGAGAGGAGTCTGGGACTATTCAAAAACAAATAAAACAAACAAACAAAAGAGAGAGAGGGAGGGAGATAGAGAAGTAGATTTAAAGGGAAGAAGGAGAGGGACAATGTAGGAAAAATTTTGAAGCGTCTTCACCTCTTTGGCTGCAAGAAGGATTCGGTCCCAATGCTCTGTCCTTTCCTGTCCTTTTCTGTCTTTTCGCCATATCACTGAAGACCAGATTATGTCGTTATAGAAGGAAATTAATGCTATTAATGCTAGAAAGCTCTAGAGCAGTTCTTAATGTTCATAGTCATGACTGTGTACAGCTAGGTCTCTTTCTGGATGCTGAATAACATTCAACAGAAATGTTTTTTAAGAGAAAAAGGAAAAGACATATGTATATTTGTTTTGTCCTTTAGCAGGATTTTATTAGTTGAAGTGGTTGTGCTACCCCTCAGCGTATCACAGGTATTTGCTGAGGTAGCAAACTTTATTCTTTACAAATGGCATTTTCTTTTTCTTCAGAGCGGAAAATATTGATTTGACCTGAAAACTACCTGATTTACTACCGTAGACAAAGACAAGTATTTTTGCTAAAATTTGTGCAAATTTGTGTAACATCTTTGTTCCTAGGTAATGGCTTCATTTCAAGAGGATTTAATTCAAGAGGACTTGCCTGAAAATGTTTCTTGTTTTCTCAGAAAAATAGTCATGTTGCCTTATCTTCCAGTTCTCCATCAAATGCATTTGCACCCAAGATCTCTATTAATTAGCATGAGAATAAAACATGCTAGAAATGTGTGTTTTAGTAGCTAAATGTGTTAACTTTAGTTGTTAAATGTGTTTATGAAGATAGCTGTTTACCTTTTAGGTGTTAAAAGAGTTTCTGTATTGAATAGCCAGTACTGGTTGGTTGTATGAATCACTATGCTACCTAGCAGTTCAAGGACTTAAAATGCCAGAATCCTATAGAATGCCAGCCACCCTCTAGTTAGTTGTGATGCAATAGAAAAAACTTAGATCTACATTTTTTAAAATATATATTTTACATTAAATTTTATATATTACATTATATTAATTTATAGTGTTCTATGTCATCAAGAAATGGCAGAAACACCAGTGGGCTATATTGCCATCCAGAGGAACCTGGACAGGTTGGGAAAATTGAAACCTCATGAAGTTCAACAAGGAGAAATGCAAAGTCCATCTTGAGGAGAGGAACAACCCCAGGCACCAGGATGTGCTGGGGGCCACCCAGCTGGGAAGGAGCTTGGCAGAAAGGGTCTGTAAATACCTGAAGGGATGGTGCAACGAAGACAGAGTCAGGCTCTTTTCAGTGGTGTCCAGTGCCAAGACAAGAGGCAATGGGCACAACCTGGAGGAAACACGGGAGTTTTCTGCGGAACATCAGGATACAACTCTTCACTGTGAAGGAGATGGAGCCCTGGTGCAGGTTGCCCAGAGGCTGTGGAGTCTCTCTCAAAAGCCATGGTCAACCTGCAGCATGCTTTAGGTGGCCCTGCTTGAACAGGGGGTTGGTCTAGGTGGTCCCAGAGATTCATTCCAGCCTCAACTATTCTGTGATTCTGTGGAGTGCCATAAGGGAAACTGTAAGCCAAAAAAACAGAGGAGGATAATACAGTATTCCTTTTTCTGACTTAATGCTGACTTCAGACTACAAAACCAGAGGAATCCACCACCACCAAAATGCTGTTATTCAGAGAGCAGGGTAGCCAGTAAGCTATAGGACTGGAAGTACCCTGGTAAAACTTTCATTCAGCAGTTGTTCCTCTTCTTCCATTTTACGTTCAAGGACTTACATATGTGTAGCACAAGGTGAAAATTCTGCTGCTGTTAGGTTTCCTACATGAATTATGAGGGTCCAAGGTTACACTTTCTAGTGTGTCAGGCAAACTGTGTCATCTGGGGCAGTGAAAGAGCAGCACTGTATAGAATGTCATGGAAGTCTGATCTTCTGAGTAACTTGATCACAAACTGAGGTCTATTAAATGCATTAAATTCTGTTTTGCTTTGTTATTTAATCTTCTTGTTTTAATAATGTGTTCATGATTAGTTAGTGTTTATTGCCCTTCAGGAGGCTATTTGCCTCTAGAAATATGACTTACTTTAATAGGTAAGAAACAACGAGTTTGTTGTGCATTCATGCTGCAATATTTGGGAGACACCACACTCTGAAGAACCCAATTTCTCTCTCAGAACTCAGTCTCCATGTTACATGTTCATGGTCTCAGTTTCGTCCAAGGACGGTAGCTCTTTAACCATTTCTCTGAGTGTGGCTAGAGAGGACTGATATAATTTCATATAACAGGAAATCATTTTTTCATGTTTTTTCAGAGTGAACTCACATTTTTTTTTCCTATTCCCTCTCCTCATTTCCAGGAACAGGCCCAAGAGTCAGGGCTTTCTTTACTCTGTGCTGGTGTCCTCCCTGTTGTGGGCAAGTATTTTGCTTATGCTACTCTCACTTGCCTAGCTGTACATTACATCTAGTGTATGCACAGGGCAACATCTTGCAAAACTGTTCTGTAGATCTTACCATCTATTTTAGAAAGCAGCTTTGAGATAAACTTCCCACAGAATAATGATACTGAGGACTCTGGGAGGAGAGTAGGTCAGTTTCTTAAGCAGACAGACTCCTCCCAGATGCTGATTTACAAATAATGAAAAACAGGATTCTTATTTCTCCATTTTCTTTTATTTCAAAGACTGGTAAGCAAGCCAATTTTCTTGTCACGTTTGTAGCTTTTTAACCTTTTCAGACAAAATATGGCATGGTACTTGCATGGCACTTCTGGGTTGAAAGCACCTTGTTTTCATTAGGAAATTACATGAGAAGCTCTGATTCTGTGTTTAATTCCAAATGAAATCCGTGTGGCAGTAATGCAGAGCAGCACTGTGCTGGATACTGGTTACCCTGAGCACCTCTAATTGAATTGACAAAAACACTCCCCTCTCTTCCCTTTTCCTCCAGTTTTCCCAAATGAAAAGTATTAACACAAATAAAGAGTTGGCATAAAACAAGGGCAAGAACCCCTTCCAAACTGCATGCTCCAGAGCTCCTGGATAAAGAAAACTTATGGCTTTAGCTAATGCTGCAATACAGATCAAGCAGGAATCAACTCCACTGCAGAAGAAGCAAAGAGCTGTGCTACTAAAAACCAAACCAAAACAGCAACAACAAAAAACAACACACCAAAAAACACTGGAGAGAGTGGCACTAGAAAGACCATAAAATGAAATGTTGGTAAGTGCAAAAAGAATGGAAGTACAGCTGCTGGGACAAACCATGTAGACTGGGTTATTCTAGAGTGTACACCAGCCAGGAGGTGCTCCCAGGAGAAGACTGGCAGAGGCAGAAAGCAGGAAGCAAACCTCATATTTTGTCTTCATTTTCTCTAGCTGGTACTTTCAGGTTGAGTTATCTGGCTTCTTGGGGATATACAGTAAATCCAAGCTGTCTCTGATGGCAACTTGCCCATTTAGATGTAGATAAAATAGTCCCAGTTCTGACTGCTCTAGTGCCTTCTCAGTATTTCCCTTTACTTGTAAGATGACACAGACATTGGTCCTGGGAAGTAATGGTAGTACAGCTCACTTTTTGCAAGTGAGGACTCACAGTGCACACTCCCAAAAACAACTGCAGTACAGAAAGGAGAACAGGAGAATAATGGGAATATCTTGAAGCTGTTGAAAATTTTCAGGTCCCTATGACACATCTGGACTGTGGTCTCACTGAAGCTGCAGAATTTAAGTACCTTGGGTTTTGTTTCTACTGAGAAAACCAATGCCATCATTGTGCTTTCATTACTGTATTCAAACCCACTGGACAAAGTCTGGAAACTTTCCCAGAAACTTTCAACTAATGAGGTATCAAGTCTGTCATATACAAAAGTGGTGCATCTTGACCTGTCCAGGAGTGGTACATGCAACACAAGGTGACTTCCAAGCAAGCTCCAACTTTGGTTCTTTTTATAGCATGGGCTGTATCTCCTAGGGGTCAGGCACAGCCATTGTACTGCGGGTTGGCAAAGCTGTGCTCTCTGCAGATAATCAAAAAATTCTGGTGGGGCAAAATCAATAACTGAAACACTCTACTGCATACAAGTCCTCCTGACTTCTAATCACTGTGTCATTGCTCTCAGTATTAATGGGGTAGTACCTGGGTGAGAATTGCTTGAATTAGATTTCTTCCCAAGTCCTGTGAAAGGCTTCAGCTTCCCTCTGACAGTGCCACTCATCTACTGATAGCATTCTTCCAACTTGTCGGCATGACTGGCATTGTGCTGCCATAACATCTACGTAGCTGTTGGTGTTACACCTGTGTATCTGTCATGCCTTCAAGAACAGAGACAATCCCATTGTCTGACCATTTAAACCTGGACTGGGCACAGCTTTGGAAATATACTGCCAGGATATATGCTGCTGGACGTACTATGAGACAGACTAACTGGTCACTTACATCTTGCAACTTCTGCAACCTGTTAAAAATCCCTTTGCTTTTAATTACTAAACTCTTGCTTTGCATAATTTTCAAAAATTAGTGGTTTTAGCAAACTGTACATCCATCTGAACTTGGAATCTTTTACAGTTGTGTTTTTTTTTTTATCAGTGAGAGGTGGAAGTCCTCTTCACAGATTTTCTCTTCCTTTCTACTTCCCTTTACCTACTTACCTTCATGGGAGTGCAGTGTCCACTGCTGTTGAGCACATGCAACAATTTTAGACAAGGCTGCTCTCTTACAACCTTCCCTAAGATTACAGGAGGTGCACGAAAGACAAATCAGTCCGTGAATGAACTGAAGAGCACACACTGCTGTGTGTGTTTTATTTCTCTCTTCTCATTATTCCCTTTCTTTCTTGTACTGTGTACACACCATTTTCATTCAACTACTCCTGACATTTTGTCATGAAACAAAGCATGGAGCTGGGAGATCTTTAGCCTCTGTAACTAAACAAAGTAAGTAAATTTGTACTTAAAGACAAAACAAAATCACACACTTACAGCTTTTATAATATATGCTTTCAGGTGTAGGAAATATAGACCCTGGCATTAGAGAAAACATGCTAGCAGCTGGTTATAGAAACTCGCCCTCTGTCAGAGGAGAGTGGCTTCAGTATTTTAGGTGTGATTTGGTTGTGTAACATAATGGAGCTGTTAAACTTGTTAGTGTTCTCCTGGAAGGTGGATAGATGCCTTGTGAATCTGAATAAACATTAGCTGCTTAGAAGAAATCAAAATAATTGTGAACTGTATGTCCCAGCTGGATATGCAAGTGAGAATTTCAGTACACAGGAACACCATAAACCTTTCTGTGCACACATAAGCCCTCTCTTTAAGCACTGTGTCTTGGTGTCAGAGGCCTTTTGAGGAAAACTAGATTTCTGAAAGGCAAGAGGTGAGCTAGTCGTCAGGAAAACTGTCGTTTCATAGACTTTAGACTTTCCCAAAATCACATACAGAGGAACTTGAGGAACATTTTTTTTTTTTTTTTTTTTCCTGGAAGTAACACAGTTAGTTTTCTTTCATGCTAAGAAATTCCAGATATCTGCAATGAAATTATTTTTTCCCCTAACCTCAATTTCTGATTTCATATGAAATGTTCTCGAAACTATTTTCAGAACCAAAATATATTCATTCACAGATTTAAGCACCTCTATGTTATTTACTTTGACAGCAGACAACCAGACCTGCCCGCCAGCCTGGAGCTGCATCCTGCAGTGAGTGCTGAATGGGTGGAGCCACACAGCACTCTCCCACACTCCCTGCACATGCACGAGACCACCCAAGAGCAGATTCCGGCATGAGCAAGGCTTCTGGTTGCAAGAGACAGCTCCTGGTAGGGCTTTCCAGTGCTGCTACACAAAGACATGCAAACCTGCCCAAGGGCAAAATAGAAGACTTGCACCCCACCCAAGACACAGAGATGTAGTCACTAAAACAGTTTCACCTGAAACCTCTTCCTCTGAAAACTTTGTTGACCCAAGTGAAGGCTGACATCCACTTAACACCGAAGGATGATCTGCAGGATGTCCCTGCTGAATGGGCACAAGCAGCATGTGAATGCAGACATGAAATGATAGAGATATGGACAGATTGGAGAGCTGGGCGATCACCAACCACATGAAGTTTAACAAGAGCAAGTGCCAGGTCCTGCACCTGGGATGGGGCAACCCTGGCTATGCGTACAGACTGGGTGATGAGACACTGGAGGGCAGCCCTGCAGAGAGGGATCTGGGAGTTGTGGTTGACAGCAAGTCGAATATGAGCCAGCAGTGTGCCCTGGCAGCCAGGAGGGCCAACCGTATCCTGGGGTGCATCAAGCACGGCATCGCTAGTCGGTTGAGGGAAGTAATCGTACTGCTCTGCTCTGCGCTGGTGCAGCCTCACCTGAGTACTGTGTGCAGTTCTGGGCACCACAGTACAAAAAGCACATTAAACTGTTGGAGAGTGTCCAGAGGAGGGCTACTAAGATGGTGAAAGGCCTGGAGGGGAAGACATATGAGGAGTGGCTGAGGTCACTGGGCCTGTTCAGCCTGGAGAAGAGGAGGCTGAGGGGAGAACTCATCGCAGCCTACAGCTTCCTCACAAGGGGGAGTGGAGGGGCAGGCACTGACCTATTCTCCTTAATCACCAGTGATAGGACCCGCAGGAAAGGTGTCAAGCTGAGGCAGGGGAGGTTTAGGCGAGACCTCAGGTAGAGGTTCTTCACTGAGAGGGTTGTCGCACACTGGATCAGGCTCCCCAGGAAAGTAGTCACTGCACCGAGCTTGTCTGAATTTAAGAAGCGTTTAGACTGTGCACTTAGTCACATGGTCTAAGATTTTGGATAGACCTGTATGGTGCCAGGAGTTGGACTCGATGATCCTTATGAGTCCCTTCCAACTTGGGATATTCTATGATTCTATGATTCTATGAGATATTTAGGCAGGGACAAGCTGTCAGATTGCAAGATGGATGCAGCCCCATCCATCCATCCATCCATCCATCCATCCATCCATCCATGTTTATAATTGTCTTTTTTTTTTTTTCTTCTCTTTCATTTTCATGCTAATTAGACTGGGAAAGGTTTAATCCAATAGTGTACAAGCTGGGTGATGACCTGTGCTGGTTCTTTTCACCCCTAGCACTCTGCCTCCTAACCTACCTGAATTGACTGTCTCCAGTCTGCTCCAGCCCTCTTTTTAAACACCCGCAGTTCCCAACAGGGTTATTTGCCCTCCCAAAAAAGGTAAAAAACTCTCTAAAATCAAAATAGATTGTGTCCGTGCTGACAGATATATGTCGAAAAGCTTGATACACTATAGAAATAACAGCAAGAGGTATGTGCTATAATTTTTAACTTATCACTTATATTTTTAAGCTGTATTGACTAATACGTTGTACATCAAGGGCATAATGCAGAGACCACCATAGTTACCTTCACGTGATCTCCAAGTCCTGGAAACGATGAAGGTACCAGTAGCATTCATTAGCTATTGCTGAAGTGATAGCTGGAGATACCTTTGCAGTTTTTGTCCTGGCCCCGTCCTACTCCGTGCAAATGGGCAGCTTTGCCATATTGCAGACGTTCAGTCTCTGTAGCATCACTTTTGACAGAGCTCTGCTTTCCATCATTGGCCCAGATGTTTCCCTAACACATCCAGATAATTTTCAAGTATTCAGTTTCTTGTCCTTTTGAAGGAAGGCTCTGAAGTCATTTCTAAGTCACTGTGCCATTAATCTGACCCTAGACGTTGATTCAGGGCATGCATTTGGTGACTCCACCTGAATGTAGAACCTTTCAGGTAAATGAGGAATATGCAGAAGATCAAGGTAGGTTTTGTATATGTGAAATAACAGTATTAAGGCTGTGTCTTTGACTCATGCAGTTCTGTACGTGACGGTCAGGACAGACATTTCAGCCTCTGTGTGCCACTGTGCTTAGCAGCATCAGCCAAAGAAGGCATGTAAGTGACTTACTATCTAAATGAGACTTCTTGGAAAGCAGAGCAATCAGGGCAAGGCTGGCTGGGCTCCACCAGGCAAGACACAATGTAGCCAGTGTATTTTTCCAGGAACTCTGGAAACTCACTCTCAATGCCCTGCTGTTTGCCTGCATTGCTCCTGGTGACCTTGTGCTAACACTTGCACAGTTGTGTGGCTGGGAACTCAGCGGAGCTCTGTGTTTCAGGTGGGACACTGCAGGGAAATTGGGAGGCAGGGGGAAGTAAGTAGGGCAAAAGGGCTTTAGGAGTTGCTGGCTCATGTACCCATATCATAGTGAGGATTTTCACTTTAGGTATAATGAGTTGCATCCAGCCTTCTCCACAACATCTTTTTAACATCTTACTCCCTTTCTTTCTTTTTCTTTTATTTATTTTTTGTTTGTTTGTTTCATTTTGTTTTCTTAAATTAAGGGGTAGACTCCACAAAAACTGGGTTGAGGTACCTTGGGATGGAGCCTTTGAAAGAAGTAACTGTACTGTCCAAAAAACAGCTGACCATTTCAACACTGTTTTTCATCTGCTATGAGAAGTCATTTGCTAATGATCTACATAAAAACAAACCCTGCACTAGCTTAGAATTATAGAATCTTAGAATATCCTGAGTTGGAAGGAACCCACACAGATCCTCAAGTCCAGCTCCTGTCTCCACACAGGACCACCCAAAAATCAGACCATATGTGTGAGAGCCATATCCAAATACTCCTTCAACTCCAGCAGGCTGGATGCCATGACCACTGCCCTGGAAAGCCTATTCCAGTGCCCAACTACCCTCTCAGTGGGGGTCCTAGCATCCCAGGAACCCAAAAATTATTCTGTCTCCAACCACTTTCTCAGAAAGAAGAGTGCCCTCATCATAGATGTCCAGATTTGGTACCAGAGGTAATGAAATATAGTGGAGGAGCTGTAATACAAGTCACACCTAGCACTAAGCAGTCAGAGCACAAATTTACTGTTATGCAAAATATTGCCTTATTCTAGGAAAAGACACCTTGGTATTGTTTGTTTGCACACATCTGGTAGAGAGGTGAGTCACTAATTACAGTGACAGGGTCAAAAATTAATATTTTCCTTGCTTTCACACAGTATTTTTTTTTTTTCTAACAAGGTAGCATTGTGTCTGGCAGATGAGGTGCTCCAGCTTTAGACCTCTTTTTCCCTCAAGAGGTGACCCTGAGGAAGCTACATAATCCAAAGGCCCAGATTCTCCTAGGCTTGTGTGGTGTCTGGCTCCTGCAGGTCTCAGGATACCATCAGCAGCTCTGTGGTGGCCATCTAAAAACATACAGACTTGTACTCAGTGCTGTTTTCTGAACACATTTTGGGTGATTTCTAAAATTTGACAATTAACCCAGGTAGGAGAAAAGAATCTGCAGGGATGCCTGTGAAAGTGTTTTCTGTTCTGAGCTGATTCCAAAAATTGTTAAGCCAGACAGTCCTCTTGGTTGGGTTTTGAAAGTTAACTAATCTAAACTGTGTATAATGGGATTTTGATTCTGGATGGAAGATCCTTCAGAAAAATACAATATTATTTGATTCATATCTCATTAATTTATACCATTATTATTGACACATAATGCTATGCATGGAAATAATTCAATGAAAGTCTCCTTTAGTCTCCAGACCAGCGAAGCACTTATTTAGTTATTAGTGACTGTGGTGCTTGAATCTTTTCTTTCAAAATGTGTCTTGATAGGAATTAGCTTTGAGAAAATAGAAGTCATTGCTGTTGTATGAGAAAGCCTCTCTCTCAATCTCTCTCTGAGGGAAATGGGTGTCCCCCAGGCAAAAATATTTTTCTTTAAAAATACTGTTCTGGTGCTTCACCAGTTCTGTATTTGTGAACCATATTATTTGCAGCTGGCTGGCACTTGCTATTGCTTACACCTAGATGTCTGTGCACCAAACTCTCTCTCCTGTAGCTGTAATATGGTATCTCAGGGGATAATCTATCAACAGAATTTTCAGCCCATCCTTTTGCTCAGGGTACTTTTGCATAAAGGTTCAGTGTTCAAATTTAAGCATTTTCAAGTAATCAGACCTGGAATTCTGCAGTCTGATGAGCAGACTGTCAGCTCCAGAGTGAATTGATTTGTTTTCTTCAGTGGTGTAGTTTAGACTTTAAGTGCTAACCATGACCTGCAGGGATTACACAATGCTTAACCCCAAAGCAGTAAAATTTTCCATTTCCTTTCCTTCTGTCTCAGGTAGTGCATACCAACAATGCCTGTGTACTTCAGTTGAGCATATGGAGACTATCATAAGATGAAATGATGGATATTTAGCGATCTTTTTGCTGATACCACATCCCTGTAGGTAAGTCATGGTAGGCATTATGCTATTGCTCTACTCTGGTTTTCTTTAACTGTGAAGATTTGCCAGTCAACTTCTAACCTTGTTAGATGAAGTTGCTCCTTGCTGGCCCTGTGCTTCACATTGCCACCCAAGCAAATTGTGCACTAATCTCCCTGCAATGCAATTCTGATTATTTTTCATCCCCTCTTCAAAACTTTTATGGTAGAGTAAACTTCAAAGGAATATTGCTGTCAGCAGGCTCCAAAACGAAGCATAACTTCTACATAACATGGCACGATTATATTCTTGGTCAAAACACCTGGCTTCAGAGGGTGTTTGCTTCTCACACCCACAATGTTACAAGTGGGTGCCAAAATATGTTTTAATTTAAAAATTTTGTAATTACATAAATTAAGAACTATGTAATTAGTATTTCCTGTCATATAACTGGCACTGGTTCACAGAAATTATTCAGATCAGTGGGCCATCCTGTCTGATATCCTGTCCTTGGCACTGGCAGCTGCTTTAGGGGAAGTTAATAAATCTAGAGAATTTATAGAATGGTTGAAGGTTACAATTGTAATGTGATATAGCAACATTAAAAATTAATAATTTTAAATATTAGAA
Organism: Oxyura jamaicensis; assembly: GCF_011077185.1. Classification (NCBI taxonomy): domain Eukaryota; kingdom Metazoa; phylum Chordata; class Aves; order Anseriformes; family Anatidae; genus Oxyura; species Oxyura jamaicensis. Next base: position 75,118,271 of record NC_048926.1, on the reverse strand, counting down.
TTTCCTTCTTCCAAGTCTTGCATTCTTTTAGTGAGGATTTGATTTCTGTGCTCTCCACATTTTCATTTTGTATCTACAAATTTTCAAATATGTCACCAAAAGTGTACTGAAAGCTAAGTAAGTAAGACCAGATTCCCCCTCAGTAACTTAAAAGCTCTCCAGAAAGCCCATTCTGCCAAACCAGTACTTTTATTTCCTCATCTGCCATGTTAATATCTGGAAAAGCTTACACGAAATTTGCTACCTATCTGGCTTCCTACGGAGAAAAGGGTGGAAAAATAATTCCTTGAAAAATTACCAGTAATACATATTTTTCCCTTTATTTTCCTCATTTTGTTTTCAGTTAAGGTTTTGGAAGAGGTTCTTGTTCAGTAGCATACTAGTGTCTGTAACACAGAATGAAGGTAATCATAATCTACAGCTTTTCTGAGGGACTGGATTTTGCTTTTGCTTCCCAGATTGCTTTACTCATAAATAAAGTACAGTTACCTATCTGCACAAAGATTATTATTTTTTCTTTTATTTGAATATAGCTGGAAAGGACAATATTTGGACAGCTAAGGATACATCATAGGTTGCAGAATGAAAAAAAAAAATATATAACGACTATAAAAAGCCCAAAAAGTAGAAAATAACTTATGTTAAGGAACATATGGAGGAGCCTGAAGAACTGTGGGCAAGATCAGAAATGTTGCTAATTAGCCCCTTAATGATGATGAAATACCATTTACCAAACTGTTTCTGGTCAGAGGCAGAGTCTCTCTTCAAGTTGGTGTTGCCATGCAGGTGGTGCAGTGGGCTCTAAAGCTAATAGGACAGCAGTGGGGTGGCTGTTGCAGGGTGGAGGAAATGCCATGGGGACCTGGAACTTTTGGACAACTTCACCTGCAACCTAAGTAGGGGTCTGAATGAAGTAAATAAGCTATTGTATGCATTAATGAACTATCACAATAAAGTCAGTCTAGAGAACTGCTAGGCCAACCTTCTGTGCCTCCTTGGCCAAGACTAATGAAAGCTTGCTTGACTTTAGTCAAATTTCAGAAGAAGAATATTACCCAAAAAGATGGGCTTTCTCCCCCTCATCTCTAGGTTTATGTGTCAATAAGTTCGCAAAACTGGGGAGCAGCAAAAATGCTCACTGCCAGGGCTTATTCAGCCAAACTACAGGAGAAAGAAGCCCAGAAGTCCAAAATTCCTGTTGACCATGAACTTATCACTGGGAAGGCTGATCTCACACTGAGAAGCAAACCAAGAGGTAATGTTATTCACAAGCCAGACATAGCTGGGCTCCTAATTCTGCATGTACAACAGAAGCTTTGCAATGGCCCATCAGATGCAAAGGACACTTCTGCTGTCTGGAGCTTCATTGCAGGACACTGAATAGGAGCTGTCTGACAAAATTCTGGCCTGGTTCTACTCCTGGAGTCTGACTGAATTTTCACACTTACATTCTCCAAAAAACTATCACAGAATTTATCATCTATTTTGCACATGCACAGTGTTAGTCCTGTTGTAGTGGCACACATTTGTCCATGGCCTGTCACTTTAAGTTGTACTGGCATTTGTCTCTTTGGAAATTAAAAATGCAGGTTACCTTGAAATGGTCTTCTTCACTGAATGAATGGTTGAAGGCAAAAGTTGCCAGTCCTTGTAGTGCTTGATAGCCACCATGAAAGACCATTGGTTTTCCAGTCTGTGAGAAAGCTAGATGAGCTAGTCAAGAGAGAACTGCAACTGCTTGTCATCTTTAGACCATAAGACTTCTGCACTGCAGTCTTTCTGTAGTACTACACACTTTGGATGACAAGCCTGACAGAAGCAATGACACAATAGACATGTGGCAATAAATGTATACATGATGGGACACCAGAGCTTTGTGAGGTTTTCTGTGGTTGCTGCTCAGTTTCTCAGGCACCTGGACACTGTATCTCATTTGCTTGGTCTTAAACCATTTTTAAGATTTAGCCAGAAAAGGGTATTCTCTAAGGTCAAAACAGTAGCAACAGTTGTTTGGGATGAGGTGAATAATTGCTTTCCTCTGCAATGTGGACAGCAGCTCAGTTTCTAGGCATGTTCAGCTTATTTGTTCTCGGGTCCTGTAGGGTTCCAAGGTTTTGCTCTTGCTCTAATCCACTGATACTATATGATTTGAGGCTATTGCTTCTGTTTTACAGTCTTTAGCCTAATTTGGAAGTATGTCATTTGTGATTTATTAGAACAAAGGAAGTATGGGGAGGTTCTCCTGTGACTCTGTTCAGAAGGAATCATAGAAAAATAGAATCATTAAGATTGAAAGAGACCTCCAAAATCATCTGGTCCAATCATCACCACCAATGTCATCCACTAAACCATGTCCTTAAGCACCACATCCAGCCTTCCCTTAAACACCCACAGAAATGGTGACTCCACCAACAGCCTAAGCAACCTGTTCCAATGCCTGACCACTCTTTCTGAGAAGCAAAGTCTCCTCATTTCCAATCTGAACCTCCCCTGCCACAACTTGAGGCCATTCCCTCTCATCCTATTGCTAGTTATCTGTGAGAAGAGGCCAACCTCCAGCTCCCCACACCTTCCTTTCAGGTAGTTGTAGAGAGCAATAAGGTCTTCCCTGAGCCTCCTCTTCTCCAGACTAAACAAACCCAGTGCCCTCAGCTGCTCCTCACAGGACTTGTGTTCCAGGCCCTTCACCAGCTTCGTAGCCTTTCTCTGGGCATGGTCCAGGGCCTCAATGTCCTTCCTGTAGTGAGGGGCCAAAAGCTGAACACAGTACTCAAGGTGTAGCCTCACGTGAGCAGATTACAGGGGGATGATCACCTCCCTGCTCTTGCTGGCTACACTATTCCTGATACAAGCCAGGATGCCATTGGCCTTCTTGGCCACAGGGCACGCTGCTGGCTCTTGTTCAGGCGAGCATCAGCCAGCACCCACAGATCCTTTTCCTTTGCAGTTTTCCAGGCACTCTCTCCCAAGCCTGGAGTGCTTCATGGGGTTATTGTGGTGAAAGTGCAGGACCCAGCACTTAGCCATGTTGAACCTCATCCCATTGGCCTCTGCCCATTGACCCATCCTGTCCAGGTCTCTCTACAAGGCCTTCCTACCCTCTAACAGAATAACACTTCCCTCCATCTTGGTGTAATCTGCAAACTTAGTGGGGGTGCACTCAATTCCCCCATCCAAGACATCAATAAAGATAAGAAAGAGGATGGGCCCCAGTACTGACCCCTGTGGAACACCACTGGTGACCAGTCACCAGCAGGATTTCACTCTGTTCACCACCACTCTCTGGGCCCAGCCGCCCAGCCAGTTTTTAACCCAGCACAGAGTGTACCTGTGCAAGCCATGGGCTGACATCTTCTCCAGGAGAATACTGTGGGAGACAATGTCAAAGGCCTTGCTGAAGTCTACACAGACTACATTAACAGGCTTTCCCTCATCCACCAGATGGGTCACCCGATCATAGAAGGAGATGAGGTTGGTAAGGCAGGTTTTGCCTTTCATGAATGCCTGCTGGCTGGGCCTGATCCCCTGGTTGTCCCACATATGCTGTGTGATTGTATTCAAGATGACCTGTTCATCACCTTTCCTGGCACCAAGGTCAAGCTGAGAGGCCTGTAGTACTTGGAGTACTGCATCTAACTCTGGGCCCCCCAGCACAAGAAGGACAGGGACCTGTTAGAGCAAGTCCAGAGGAGGGCCATGAGGATGATCAGAGGGCTGGAGCACCTCTCCTGTTAAGACAGGCTGAGAGAGCTAGGGTGTTCAGCCTGGAGAAGAGAAGGCTCCAGGGAGACCTCATTGCAGCTTTTCAATACTTAAAGGGGACTTACAAAAAAAGACGGAGAACATCTTTTTGCTCAGGCAGATAGTGATAGGATAAGGAGGAATGGTTTTAAACAAAAAGAGGAGAGGTTTAGATTAGATGTTAGGAAGAAGTTCTTCACTCAGAGGGTGGTGAGGCCCTGGCACAGGTTGTCCAGAGAAGCTGTGGTTGCCTCATCCCTGGAGGTGTTCAAGTCCAGGCTGGATGGGGCTTTGGGCAACCTGGTCTGGTAGGAGGTGTCCCTGCCCATGGCAGGGGGGTTGGAACTGGGTGAGCTTTAAGGTCTCTTCCAAACTGAGCCATTCTATGACTGTTATTCTTTGAACTGAAGTCCTCCATGAGAACAAGTGCTGGTGATTGTGCAACTTCTGCCAGGAGGGAACATCTAGTACACGGTTCCTTGTTGGCTTCATGAAACAAAATTTGTCCAAGAAGGCCTGCTTTTCACTCCTATGTTTCTACACTGCTCACTCTATCCATCATTAAAAGTTCCTCCTAATATATGTTCTGAAACTCTTGTGAAATCCCTTTTGCAACTGTAGAGAATGGCTTACTCCTCTCCAATTTCACAGGTCATTCTGATAAAACAGAGGGTTTGAGAAGGTGTTTCTACCCAGTAACTGCAAATATGACATTCTGAGGCTGGAGCCCTGTGGTAGAGGGACAGAATTCACCAAGTTGTCAATTCTGTTCCAGAGGCTTATAAAATAATTAGTGATCATGAATTCAGATTATTCTGCAGGCTGGTTAGGAACACTATTCATAAGAACAAGTGTTTGGATAATTTTTTTTTTTTACTTTGAAATCCAATTAATTGGGTTTCATGGCTACCCAACAGAGTAATTACTAGTCATGTCAGTTGTGAAGCCTAATTAGGATTATAACTGAGGTGCTGTAGTATAGCACTGAATCAGAAAGAAAAACCCCAAACCTGGCTGAGAGGAAGGGGTTTCTTTGAAATAAGGGAAGCTCATTAAAACCCTGTGCTCTTTAACTGCAAATTCATTATTGTATATAACCAGCCTCCCAGCAGGGTCTAGCAAGTAATGTTCCTTCCATCCGTCAGGTTTATGTCTCCTCCTGTGAAAATATAGTAGGGCAGTAGTGTGCTCCTTGTGACCTTCAGATAGCCTTCCTGTGTGACAGTGATGTGGTGGAGCCCAGCACAAGTAAGCTATTGTCCTTGCTTGCTGGATGAGTCCTTCCCGTTAGCACATGGGGCTGTGCTTTGCTGACTGACAGAATGCCCCTGCCCCCCAAGCCTCCCTTCCCCCTGTTAAAAAAATGAAAAGCACTGGGATTCAATATTTTCATAACTTTTGAGACCTCTTGCATGGCGAGGAAGGGGGAGGGATGGGGAACAGCTGAATCAAGCTGATCCATCTTGCTCAGTTTGTCCCTTGGAGTTTCTTTCAGTGGGTATGCCTTCACCACCATCCAAACTTCTCCCCAACAGGCAAAGTACCTCCTCTGCTCTATATGGCAGGCACAAAAGGGTCAGGGTAAGCAGGTGAGGTAGCCAGAAGACTGCTGGGGTCACAGCCTGTCTGGAAAGCAAGAAGCGAGTCTGGTGCTCACTTTTGTAATGTTTCTTTGTTCAAAGACTGAAAAACCAGGGGACAGCAAGCTTCCTGGTCTTTTGAACTTTCAGAGCAGTGGGGTGGAAAATGTCCCAAAAGGGGTGGGGATATTGGGGGAACTCTTAGTTCTTCCAGCTTCAGTGGTGTCAACATTTTTATTTTTAAGGGGTGAATAAAAACAAGGAAATAGTTCTGGTTTTATGACAACTGAAAGAGTACTCATCCTTTGATTTAGAATGCTTCCTAAATTTGTAAAAGTGTGACAGCAGAACCTTTGCTCATATAACCTCGAACAGCTAGCTCAAATGGTTGAGAAATTCTTGCCACAGAAATTGTATGCATGTGATATATTCTTCCTGTCCTGTGGATTGCCATTTTTTCCTTCCAATACTTATTTTAGTTCTCACATTGCATGCTCAGTGCTTCTCTTCTCTAGATATTTTACCATATCAGTGACTATCCCCTGTGAACACCGTAGCAAAGACTTGTACTACCTCATTTCCTACTGTGCATATGAAGATCCAGCATATTTAGAATAACCATTGCTGTTAGGAAAAAAAAGGGCAAGTAAACATCATAGAATTCAAAAACCCTTGTATTTGAGCTTTTTTTTTTTTTTTTTTTTTTCCTCAGGCTACCAAAAATTGCTTTTGTTACTTGTAATTAGTTCCTTGAAATAGAAGTTTATATTTCTCGGAAATGTGGAGATGTTTAAGAAATTCATCACACAATTTTACCCCTTTTCGTGATACATATCACAACTGCACTCAGTATTTTTTTTTTTTTCTTGTAGAATGGATGAAAAAAACTTGAAGTTCTTCAACAAAGAAATTGTCACTCTGTTTTCTTCACAACTGATATAGCTGATGTCTTGGTGAATGACATTTTGCATCCCTTTGTTTGTGCACCTTTGCTGAAATACAAATAGGTATTTTCTAAAACCTATATGTATTTTTATGGAAACTTTTGTGCCACTGGAGAGGTTCCTGGATAGTTACCTACTGTGGTAAAATGCTAAAATTATCATTAACCATACCACATTTCATGCAATCTTATCCTAAGGATGAAGGCCCAGTATTTTGTCTTTCTGGAAAAGAACAGATCAAGGTTTACCTAAATTACCTTGAAACTGAAGCAATGCTTTAAAAAGGGATTTACACCAGTATAATTTGAGAGCAAGTTTGGAGCCATAAAATTTTTGCCATTCATCCATTGCACAGTACCTGCCTGGTGTAAAAATAAAAAAAAATAAAAAAAAAAAATAAAAAAGATGAACTCTTAAAGAAACCCTAAGGTTGTGAGCCTAACATTGAGGTTAAGAACCAAATTCCTTTGAAAGCCACTGTAAAAAACAAACCAAAACAACAAAAAAAGTGAAGTAGAACCATGTAGTTTGGAACCGTGTAGTTTGTTTCCTTTAGCTTTATAAGACTTGTACTTCTAATTAATCTCTCTCTTTGCTGAAGGTGAAATCTGGGAAACAGGTAGGTGCAGTTGTGGTACATTGTGGTTTGCCTGAATTCAAAAGTCATACTGGTTCACTCATGCAGTGAGTATTAACATGTGAGAATATATTTAACTAGTACATGGAGTTGTCCAAATTGTAGGAAACCAACAAAATCATATAAAAGAATTAGCTGTCTAAATAGTCCATTTGTAGTGCACCAAATAGCCTTTTGTAAAACAAAACCACATTTTTAATCCCATGTTTTTTCTGTTTCTCTCAAATAATTACTGGACAGCATCCTTAATTTAATGTGTTCCTATTAAATAGGAAACAGCTTTCATTGAAAAAGTTCCTCTTCTCCCTCTCCTACTGTTGAAAATATAGAATGTAACTATATGGTTGAAATAAAAATAGCAGCATACTGAGTGCCATGAATACGGTCATTCTCTGTGAATGAGTATAACTGTGTTTTCTTTAGGGCACAAGAGCAAGTGAGCAGTGTTTAGCTAGCTATGGCAATAAAGTATATATTTATTCCCTGTGCTGCAGTCTGTGTTACATCAGGTGTTTGCAAGGGGAAAAAAAAGTCTTCCTTTCTTTAAAGGAAGGAAACTACAAATAAAAATGCCAAGTGTTGGCATAATGCAAAAAGAGGAAAAGACTACTTTTTGCTCTGATATTTTACAGCTCAGCAAAGAGCATTTTGTAAGTTTGTTCTGCAGCCAGAATTTTAATTAAAAACCATAAAATCCACATATTCTTTCCTTTGTCTCCTCAGTGGGTAACCAGAACGATCACATTGTCAATGGAGTCCCTGCAACATTGGCACTAAAATAAATTACTTGTAGCCTCCAACATGCTAGCAGGCACATTAAAATTTCAAACAACCAATGCAGTTCCATTAGGATTACAAGTGGATCTTGCCAAAGTTTGTGCCTGTCTTTGTTTATTATGGCCAAGTCCTGGGACTTGTCCCTTCCCTTGTGTCATGCTGGCCATCAGAGTTATGGAGGGGTGGCAGGCAGGGTGTCAGTGCCAGGCCACTCCTGGGTCGGTGCCTCACAAGGCTCACAAGTGCTCCACCAAATTTTGGCAGATGTTTCCAGGGGCATTTTGAAGTTTGATCATGCCCCTGCTCTTCTGGGCCTACTTCCCTTAGAGCTGATGTTTTCTCTTTAATTGAGCAGAGACAGAAAATGATAAAAGACCATGGGTGACTGTATTAGAGGGTGGGGGGCTTGTCAGGACTAAGGCTGCATCTAACATTCAGTTTGAAGACCTTTCCAGGCATCTCAGCTATCTCCTGTAGGATATCTTTGTGACTTACGTGGCCTGCAAGATCACCCAGATGTGCTAGCCTCTGGATTTGCAGGCAAGTTGGTTGCCTGAAATGGTATTATGCCAGAGAGTGAAATCTCTTCCAAGGAAGTTTCCTGGAAGGAGGTGACTGCTCTGCTTTTATCTTTGTGAGGCACAGCTCTAGGTGTGCGGACAAATAGGAGGACATGCGCACACACAGTCGCTCTGACACCAGCAACAGCAAGTCCTGTTCTTTAGTGCAGCTTTATGTACGTTCTAGTGCTTCAAGACAAGTTTTTATGCTCAAAAGCTAAACAGTCCCTGTACTGCAGCTGGGCATAATGAGCTGTAACCTTTTCCATGTTTTCAGAAAGGCTGAGCTGTGATTAAAATATCTGTTTCATGAATCTTAATAAAATATTAAAGATAGCAACATAGAGAAGAGGAGAAGAGGTCATAAAATGGGCATGAAATTAATTGTAATGTTATCACTCAAGCTTGCAGAATGTTCCCATCATGCACCTGTATCGTCATGTCTGGACAGTCAACGGGTTATTTTTGAAGATAACAAGATATTTTTTTATGAAAAGATGAAAAAGAATGAACTTATTAGGTCAGAGAGAGAGAAGAGGGATGTTATAGAATTAAAAATGAACATGGAAAAGTGGGTTGTCCTGGTGTCTTATTTAAATAATTTCATAATGTTGGGGACAATTAAACTGAAGGGTAGAGAAATAAGAAAAAATACAGGGAAGTTTGAAAGAGTACCGTGGAGTTAGCCTGTGAATCTCACTGCTACAAGCATTGCTGTGTATACAAGCACAGCAGAACTGAGAAGGTTCTGATGCTGTCATTAAGAAAGGAAGCATCCGCCATCATGAGAAATGGGATAACAACTCCACAATAACACTCTTCCTGTTTCAGCATGCAAAATCCCAGGTGTGGTATGGTTAAGAAAGCTGCTGCTAGGGGCAAGGTATCCCATAGCGTTACAGGAATTGTTGGAATGTCTGGTACAGTCAGTGCAGGGTCCCAGACCAGAGGAATGCTGGTCTGATAAGGACACTGATATTGCTAAGCTTAATAAGACAATTTTTATTGTTTCCCAAAGACCTGATTATAACATTTGCCCATATTTACAGGCCCTTGATGCTGTGTGCATGAGCTGCTGATGTGACTTGTTCTGAGGTCAGGCATGCTTTCTGGGTTCCTCTGGGATCTCAGGAACTAATTTCTGCTGCCACATTATGTCTTCAAAGGGCAAGAGCTCACCTTAATGCAGGCCTGTATTCTGCCGTGAAGTTCCAGCCTCAGCCTGTGCTCATCTGTTAAACCAGCCATGGCAGGTTGGATTTGTTGGCTGAGACAGCATGGCATTTTTATTCCTAGTGAATATCACATTCAAACCTTTGAATCCCACTGCTGTGTTGAAATCCAGAGATTTCGTGTTTTTTTTTTTTTTTTTTTTTT
>NC_048926.1:75100647-75108555 GCF_011077185.1 Oxyura jamaicensis | reverse complement strand
AATCTGAAGGTGCTGGGATGTGGGGATAAACTGCTGAAGAGGACAGTTTGCAGCTCTCCAGCTCTCTGTTCCATGTCTGCCTATTCTGCCCTTCCCTCCTCTTTTCCCTCCTCAGCAGTGACTCACATCTGTCCGCCCTCTGGCTCACCTCTCGCCTCCTTTCAGGCCAAGGAGAGGTGGTGATCTCATTTTTAGCCCAGCAGTCTGTGTGCTGCACAAGCTCTGCTTGCAGGGCTCCAGTACCCAACGTCTGTGTTCCTTCAGGACCTAAAAATCCAACTTCCCTTTCTGCATTTTTTAACAATAACTTATTCTGTAAGGTAAATTCCTGACATGAAGAAAGTTACATGTTATTTATGGTACCATGCAGGCAGGAGAAGGTTTTTGTATCATGCTTTGCCCTTTGACCTTTGTCCTTCTGGAACTACTTTTTCCTTCTACTTTTCAGCACAAAGTGGTGCCTCCTTTTATTTTTTAATAATTACACGCAGAGAGACCACAGCTACCTCCCTTGTCTAAATCAGTGTCAGACTGGTGGCTTTCTCCTCACATTTGAAGGTACAGGTCATAAATTAAGTTAATATCTTTTGGGATTTAGTTTTGTTTTGTTTCTGTGGTAGCCAGCAAACAAGGCTTTTCTTGGCTTGCTTACATGAGTATGTAGAATTAAAATCGAAACTCAGAAGCAAAGAGATATCTAGATCAGCATTAGGATTTGCATTATAGATGTCATTTGTCTCTGGCAAACTGATGAATTTTGTACTGGTTGTCTTCCTGGGGACAAATCTTAGCCCTGTTGTTTTTTGAATACTGCCTTTTAGGGACCATTTTCCCTGTGCTAAAATAAGAGTTTGTAACCTTTGTTTCACTGCATGCATAGTGACAACTTCTGGCCACAAATTTTTGGAGCATAGAAGCTGAGCACTGGTTCTTTACATAGTAAAATCTACAGATTTATTTCTAAGATATAGCTGAGGTAATGTATTCCTAATAGAGAATACATTCCTAGAAACAGAGCTTTCTAGTCTAAGAAGCACAGCAGCTGTTTCATCCTGGCTTTGCTGCATGAACTTGTCAATGGACAGAGATATGCCTAAATCTAGTTATGACAGCCTTGACATTTTTTTGTTATTCCTGGCTCAAAGCACTGGAATAAAATGATGTAGGAATGAGAAGTAAGCATGAGACAATGATGAAGACCCAATCACTGAGTCAATTTTTCCGAATCTCTAATTCAAGTTCTGAACTTTTTGGATCTTTTATTTTTCTTTCCCTCAGTCAGCAGAGGGTTGTGCTAAGTGTTGCCATACATGCGGCCATTGGGGTGATCCTGTCCATTCACTGGGCCAGACCTGGAGTCCTCATGTGGTGCCACCAGAGAACCAGCTGGCACTGTTCAGAGTCCAGCCTGTACTGATAACAGGTCATCTGAGATCTGTACTGTAACAGGGGACAGATTTCATTAAATGCTGAGCCCTCCTTTAGTTCTCCTGGGCTTCAGAGGAGCAATGGATGCTCACCTTTTCTGTTACCTCCTGAAGGATTTCTGTGGCAGTCCATCCCTCTCCTAGTAGCCTATGCTGAACATGAGTATTTGACATTTCAGGGACAGAAATATACAGACTGCATCCTGTATCTTTCATTCATGTATATGATCCTGCCAATGCAGAGTTCAGTGTGTTATCAGGGCCTGGGAAGTCAGCAGGAAAACTTTGGATTCTCTAAAATTTTGGCCCAGTGCCACTTCTTCCATGTGATTATGCCAAGTTTAATGGAAAGCAACACCTCCCTCTCTCCCCTCCCTCGCTCACACCCCAGCTACCACCACATCCAAAAAAAACCCCAAAAACCACCCTAGCCTGTAAGTGTCTTAAACCACATGCTGGCTCTTTAATGTGGCATATTTGTCTGAAAGCTACTTTCCTCTCTGTGTGATATGGCGAGGTACCAGGAGCAGGAATTATTAGAAACTGCTGTTTCCCCAGAGCAGTTTTGCTGTGTTGTTTTCATTTAGTGTTCTTTTCATAAAGAGTAAGAAAACAGTGAAAATGATAAGGCTGCACAGAAATAAAGATTCCTTCTATGTATGGAAATTACTGCAACAGAAAGGAATTTCGACAGTCTTAGGAAACCAACGATTAAGCCAGACCATAGAATTCCCTCTAATAGCCTTTTATTAAATTATACTGTTGAATTCTGTCAGGTTTTTTAATCCTTTCCTAATGTCATAGGATTTCCTGATAGAGGGCTGGACTTGCTTTTGATTTTTTTCCTAGTTGCACCTTTAGCTCAAGTGAATGAAATCTGAACTTTTGAACTTGAATCGGTACTTTTCAATATTTTTATAAATGATCTGGATGTAGGAATAGAGGGTATTTTGAGCAAGTTTGCTGATGACACCAAACTTGGAGGAGTTGTGGACTCAAATGAGGGCGTAAAGGCCTTGCAGAGGGATCTGGACAGGTTGGAGAGCTGGGCGATCACCAACCGCATGAAGTTCAATAAGAGCAAGTGCCGGGTCCTGCACCTGGGACGGGGAAACCCTGGCTGCATGTACAGACTGGGCGATGAGACGCTGGAGAGCAGCCTAGAAGAGAGGGATCTGGGGGTCGTGGTAGACAGCAAGTTGAATATGAGCCAGCAGTGTGCCCTGGCAGCCAGGAGGGCCAATCGTATCCTGGGGTGCATCAAGAACGGCATCGCTAGTAGGTCAAGGGAGGTGATTGTCCCGCTCTACTCTGCGCTGGTGCGGCCTCACCTCGAGTACTGTGTGCAGTTCTGGGCACCACAGTATAAAAAGGACATGAAACTGTTGGAGAGTGTCCAGAGGAGGGCTACGAAGATGGTGAAAGGCCTGGAGGGGAAGACGTACGAGGAACGGCTGAGGTCACTGGGCCTGTTCAGCCTGGAGAAGAGGAGGCTGAGGGGAGACCTCATCGCAGTCTACAACTTCCTCGTAAGGGGTTGTCAAGAGGCAGGAGACCTTTTCTCCATTAACACTAGTGACAGGACCCGCGGGAACGGGGTTAAGCTGAGGCAGGGGAAATTTAGGCTGGACGTCAGGAGGGGGTTCTTCACAGAGAGGGTGGTTGCACACTGGAACAGGCTCCCCAGGGAAGTGGTCACTGCACCGAGCCTGTCTGAATTTAAGAAGAGATTGGACTGTGCACTTAGTCACATGGTCTGAACTTTTGGGTAGACCTGTGCGGTGTCAAGAGTTGGACTTGATGATCCTTAAGGGTCCCTTCCAACTCAGGATATTCTATGATTCTATGATTCTATGATTCTATGAAGCACTGTGATGCTTGCGTTCCCTGTATTTTTTCTCAGTAAAATGTTTCTTGATTGATAGGAGAGCTTGATTATTTTTATTCCTCCCCTTCCCCCAGTGGCTGAAAACTTTGTGTAACAAACCTTCTACATAGGAAATCAAGTCTGGTCAGGATATCTTGAAGGAAATATGTTAGCTGGGCATGATGACTGTGGATGTCTCCTTGATCTTACGTCAAGCTGCTGTTTTACTTTCTCTGTGTCAGCCTTGCAGATCTTGGCTTTCCTGCTTGTCTTGGGTTCCCAGTGCTCGAGCCTGCCTCCATGGAAGGGAGCTGCCTACTGCATCTGGATTGCCATCTCCCTTTTCTCCTCAAACCACAAGGGAGCTGCGGACTTCTGCAAACCATTTAATATCTTCTTTGCTCGAGTGGTCTCTCACTTGTGCCCTGTGTGTGTCCCACTGCAGGCTGCCTGTAGCAGCAGGCACTCAGCCACATCCTGTCAATACATGAAGGTCAGGGGATGCTAATGTGACATTTAACAGTGTACATTGCTGAATATGGCATTTTATTGGTGAAGGTCTCATAAAGAGGGCAGTTTAGTGAGAATCAGGAAGTGAGCATGCAGTTATAATTTTAAAAATGAGTACACATACAATTTTTCATAGTTTTCAGTAAGTTGCTTCTGCAGAGACTCCAGTACTAGTTAATTTGTAATGGTTAGGTAGAAAAATGGCAAAAAAATCTCCAGCTTTTATGGAAGACCGCTGCAATTCTGAAATTTAGGGCTAGTTTAATCTGGAGAGACAAATATATTATATTCTGCTTTCAGCTATTGTGTAAAATTATTATGGCCCCTAAGAGAGAAAATGGTCAGGCGATGCTGCTGCTTTAGCTTTTAAACAGAAGCTTGCTAGACTTGATAGATATTTTTGTTTCCAGCAGGGAACATTATACAGCACTAGAGACTGCAACACCATTATCCCAGTCCCAAGTCTGATCTTCATAAGTGTTGAATTGACCTGTGTTTTCCTTGCAGCTGTGCCCGTTTTTTCTTTTGTCTTTTACATATTATGAGATTTAAGTGGAAGATTTCTATGAATAAATGACCATTCATACCTCACTTTCTAGTCAAAATGACCCACCTATGGAGAAAAGAAAAACAGGCTTTGTTAAATAACCTGTGTAAACAGGCTGCCTCGTTTCTTGCCTCTGCTTTTCAGCGCCTCAGTGAGGAAGGTTCATTTGCTGAAGTGTTTTCAAAGCATGGCATTCATCAAACCACACCACACCAGCACTCCACAAGAACATGGAGATGGGGACTGGTAACAGAAGGAAAGATCGTGGCTGGTACATCGTCAAAGGACAAATCATCTCCCCCATCCCCTTAAACGGACATTACACATGTAAAAGACAATCACAGGGAAAAAAAGAAGAAGGATTTTCTTTTTTTTAAAAAAAAAAAGATGTCAATTAAAAACACTGGATCTAATTTACTCAGCAGAAACATGTTTTCAGGAAGGATTAGGAGGGAAAAAGTGGAGAGGAAATGAGAAACACCCTTGTCAAGGTCAGATGTAAAGCAGAAAGGCTTTACTTGTTTCATATCAGAGTGTGGGGGAGAATGGCAGGCCCTAGAAAGTGGTATCACTTTCTAATCATGCTTGTGGCCCCCCAGACCACAACCCGCAATCAGAGAGGGAAAGTAGCTGTCAGACAAATCTGCCTCACTGAAAAGTCAGCGTGTGACAGCAAGACACCCATAGCTGGTAGGTTATGAGAGGGGTTTTGTTTGTGCTAGTTTTTATAATTATTATTATTTCTCTTAAAAGTCACCAGCTGTGCACATCTTTGGGCAGGTGACAGGTACAGTCTGTCTGTTTAATGACACACACCATTTTCACTCAGCTCATGTGCTGTCACTGAGAAGAGTCCACCTCATCATGTGTGCTCCAGCACTGGGATGAACTGTGATGGAAACTGCTTTCTGCTCGTGTTCCCACCAGCAGCACCACCCCTGCCATTTAAGCCATTAGTCCTGTAGGTGTTGCTGGTCACAAGCTGTTTAGGGAGAAACTCCTGTGCAGAACTGCAAAAGCAGAGTTAGGTCTGATGGTACCCATCAACTTCTGGGGACTGGAGATCCTTGGAAACACAGACGTGAGCTTCTCACACTTGTATCTGAGCTTCTGTCTGCCCACCTCATACCTCTGTGCAATGGGCTTGGAGAATGGCTAACAGCACCCATGGGTTAGAGAGGTATTACTCAAGTGTAGCTTCAGCCATCCCTCTGAATGCTTAATGATTCCCAGGTCTTTCACTGGCTTTTCTGAATGGAGTGAACTTCATGGTCTCTGAGCTGAAAGAGATTTCCTCTTGGGAGAGTGTATTAGTGTATAATTACGCTAATTGGTGCTGGCAGGAAAAGTAATTAGGAAAGGGAAAAGTTAGCTTTGTGATCAGTCTTTTTTCACAGCAAACAATGTATCCTGTTCTCCTTAAAGAATAAGTGGAGAAGACCTGGGCAACATATGAGTTTTACATTACTGAAACGCTGGAGTCACATGCACAGTAAGCAGATGGAAAAATTAGAAGCATTAGAAGTTTAATAACCCAAATCTCATGAAAAATTAATAAATAAATAAATTAGGGGAGATGTATCCACCTAAAAAATGAAAGTAAACCCAATTGATAGATATCTGTAGTAGGAGGGAAGCAGTGGATAAAATCCTTATTACTTAAATTGGAAGGTGGTAAACCTTGTTTCCTCATTTATCCCTGGTTACACTACTGCCGTGCTTGTAGTTTGACCAGCCCTAGCAGGCTTCAGGCCCTACACAAATGACACTGGCTTAAAATCATAATGCTGATCATAATAATATGTTCTGATTGTTTTTGTTTTGTGAGCCACTGGACAACGGACAGGTCATGTTTTCCAGCTTGAGCTAGCGAGACAGGACACACATACACATGGCTTTCATGCGTAAAAGTGGAATTGGAATTTGTTTTGTTATTGCTTTAGTCCACTTGATCAGGCTACGAGGAAATATACTAAAACTCCATAATAAATCGAGGAAATAACAAGACAGCACCTGGTATGAGACAGACACAGGATAAGACTGTTCAGCAGCATTGTCATAGCGGGAATTGTTCGGTGTCTCATTTGTCTTCATCCTAAGACCCAGCCCCATTTCCTGGTGTATTAGCCACCCTGAGTATCTACAGTTTGCCAGGAGGACAACTGCCCCTGAACTGCTGCATCAACCACATCAAAGCTCCGTGACTTATTCTCTAAAGGGACTCTCAGGCCAAAACACACTCAGGCTACAGATTCATCTTTACACCCATGTGTGTTTCTGTGACAACAAATGGAATGCTGGAACCATTTTTCACTGTCCAGAATCTGATTCTTTTGTTTACACTTGGTGTTGTATACTTCAACAGGATTTTGTTTACTTTCATAGGAATATACATTTGCAGTTGCTTTCTTCCTGGAAAAAAAGAGATCAGTAACATAAATAATCACTCCTCTTTTGGTTTCCCAGGATATTTCCTTTATTGTTCCTGCCTATATCCTCAGCTGTGAAATCTATTTAAAATATTGCATGTCCTAAGGATACTACAGAAACTTATATGCCAGGCAAATAGCTATCCATTCAAAAAAAAACCAAAAAAAACATCAAATAAGCCCACCTTGTCTAAATCTGAGGTATGTTCATTTCTTAACATTTTTGAAGTCTAAAAAGGGTTATGAGATTTCAGAAATGTGTTTCTCAAAAGTAAAAGTTTGAGACATTTGTTTTTAACAGTACCTCTATAACATTGACCTCAATTATTTTTAAATGTCAATGTAATAAGCCCCCAGTTTTCAGGAAGAAAATATCATTGTCCTTAGCTAGTGCTAAATCTTGATAAATAAAATACTGTGCACATAAAGGACTCAAGGTAACAATAAAGGAATAAAACATAGCAAATAGAAAAATTGAGAAAGGATGGACCTTAAATATTAATATCAGAAGCAGTCTGAATGTTTTCTTCAGAGTGGGCTTTGCTTTTTGTTTGAGTGGCCATGTACTAGTACTAGTTTATAAATGGTCTACAAGGACATTTCTGTGGAAATTCTACCTGCACTTTATGAGGCTGATACTCCAGTGTGCTACTTAGCATCCTAACATGGTGATTAATAATGCTTATGTTAATAGCTCTTCAAAGGAACACATCACCTGCCCATGAGTTGCTGGAACAAGGCAATCTACAAAACTGCACTATACAGGCTCCATTTCAGTTTGTTCAACCTAATCCCATGCTAAAAGCTCCGTGACCAACACAGTGCACTGAGGATATTGTTGGGAAGAGTTGGAGAGACTGTGTGCCAAGTTACAGAGAGCAGTGTTGCCTAACCCCTGTCCTATTTATAAGTATTGTGGAGGAGGACATTAATTTCACCACTGGCTATTCCTACCATGCTGAGTTAAGTAAGATCCATTGTCAGTTTGTGTCAAAATTTCTATTGACATCACTTGGTGCAGTTCTGCTGCAGCATGGAATTAAATAAAGTGAGTACAAGCCATTTCCTAGGGCACATTTCACTGCCTAGGTTATATGGCCCAGAAAAAAAAAAAAAAAAAAAAAAAAA